>NW_017097756.1:16028-48637 GCF_001412225.1 Nicrophorus vespilloides
CAAAGCATCCATGACCAGACAGCGCCTGGCTCAGGTGAAATGTTGTTTCACCGTGCTTTCTGCTTAACCAAGGCTCTATTTGTGGAATTAGGCATCCTTTCTCCGACCTGTACCATTTATCTTGCCATTTTTTCAGCAGTCTGGCTCTAGCATCAGCTTTGGTCGCGCCCCTCTGCCTCTCATCCTCTCCAAAACAATGAGCTCTATTGGTGGCACATCAGCTATCACCTGCAACATTTATAAATCTAAAGCTAATAAATTGCTGTAGTAGTTAACAGATGATTGATAATCCAAAACTCGATTGGAAATGAAAGTAATAATAGTGTATAGTGTATATAAAGATAAATAATTGAATAAACACGTTACGCATCGGCTGTGTTTAATAGATGAAATAAATGTGTGTATATATATAGAAGGAGAGAGAGAGATGATTTGGAATTGAATTTTGTTAAATGTCATTAGCACAATAGATAAACGAAACGTGAATGCGTTTTGTACGCTTTCAATTATATATAAATTAAATACAATTCGAATAATATATACATGCAGAAAAATAAATACTGCTCGTGTATTATTATATTATATTTTATTTATATTATACAACGATGTGTGTAAATTTAGAACATGTTCGTTTTTCGACAGGTTTTGCTTTCTATTAATATTTTCGTTTTGTTTGTTTGGCGAATCGAAAAAGCTTCATTGTTTCTGGTTTAATGAACAAAATTAAAATAAAAGTAAATGAATCGATATTATTTTTAGTTCGTCGACGGATGTTGATTTCTTTTTGTTCGTATTGCGTCGATGCACGAACCGAAAACTATTTTTAATTACTGACGCGTTGCGTTCGGATCTTCAATGAAATCTATAGCTGAAACACATATTTGTATGTAATGGACGTGACCTCTCACGGTTTTCGGCGTTTTGATTCGATGCATTGAGTTAAAATTCGAGTCAAGATTTATTTTTGGTGTAATGATGGAAACGTTGCTTTTGTTAACACATTTTCCTCGGAACTGTTGGCTCCAGTTGTAGAACGTAAGCGTTGTTGTATGACTAAATTATATAAATCGTTGAAACGGTCACTCGCATCCAAAAAAAACTGTTACTAAACAATGAGATAATATTCAATTTTATTTCTCGTTAGTGATAATTTTTTAAGTTTTGTTTATTTGAATAAATTTTTACCCTTTCACTATTACTAAATGTAACAAAAGTATGAAATTAATTATCAAATCTTCTATATTATTAATTTAATAGATAATGCTTACAAAATCGCCAATAAAATTTTGAAAGAAACGTAATAATTTACAATTCTTACATTTACTAATCTACAAAATCTTACGTAGTTTAAAAAAAAACATCAAGTAAATAAAAAAAAAACTTATTAATTATGAATTTACTCGGCAATGCTTACATTCACTAATCAATGAATTTATGCAACATTTCAACAGAATCATCGAATAAGTTTAAAAAAAAACGAATTCATTATTTATTTACAATATTTACTATACTAACATTGTTGAGTGTACGCAAAATTTAAAACAAAATGTATTCATTATAAATTTACTAAAGAATACGCACATTCACAAATCAATGCACTTACTTGCAACTAATATACTTCGCATAGTACGAGTAATCAGTTCCGCCCGGACAGTTTGAAACCGATCTAATAGTAGACTTTAACAGCAAAAAAAAGAGACTTCTAAATATAAACAATATTTTATGTATAGATAAAAAATGTCTACTAATTATTTAGAATTTAGTTTCTTTTTAAAGTTTGAAACCAAATAAATTTACTAAAGAATGCGTACAAATGCATTTATTAAAAACTAATATACCTCGCATTGTACGAGTAATCATTTCCGCCCGGACAGTTTGAAACCGGACTAATCAAAAGAGACTTGTAAATAAAAACAATGTGTATAGATAAAAATGTGTACAAATTATTTAGAAATTTTCATGTGATTTTATAAGATTTGTTCCATTTTGTTAACTGCACTATTATTTTTTTTTTACAAACTAACAATGCCAAAAGTATATTGGACTTTGGTTGTTTTTAATTTGTTAATAATTGTAGTAGTCATGTACGAATGTATAAGAACCAACATATAATTACTTAGTAATATTGGAAATATACAAAAATTGAACACAAAGTAGTGTGAAAGGTAGACAACACACATAACACTAAACGAATCAAATTATTGCAAACAATATGTGCTTTACAGAAAAAGCATTTAAATCATGTAATGATTAACAAATAATAATACAAAATACGAATCAATAGTTAAAATTTTAACTAATTATAGTTTTACAAAGTTGCAATTTTCTTCATTTTAACAAAATTTGATATACAACAAAATCGTTAAGAAATTCATGTGTTTTCATATATTTTTATTATCTGATATAAATATAAACATTGACTATTCCAATTTGCATTAACATTTATATAATAACATTTACAAGACTGAAAGTTTAATTATTTGTTGATCAACAAAATATTATTTTTTGTGTGCATTTTTCCACTTTCGTAAACATCGCATAATATGAATACATCGTTGAGAAATTTTTGAATAAATATGCAAAATAATTATCTTCCATGTAATTAATTTTAATAGAGGTAAAGATTATTTTCAGGCCGCTTATAATAACTTCTTTGAAGGGCGACAGAGATGCGTGTTCATCTAAATATTTGCATATACGAAAATGTTAGACAAAGTTTCCTAATAAATAATTAAATAAATAGGGATGCTCCATGTCTCATTTGAGCTGTACGCAAGGCCGATGAGGAAGGGAGCGAAGGGTGAAGAGAGAAGCGAAAGCCAACTAACGTGGCCACAGAGTGAGAGTTTAAATAAGCACGTTAGTTATGAGTTTCTGCGATGTTACATAATGCAAAGTGTTAACCGCACAATAAAACAATTCTGCGGATTTTATTCCATGAATAATAATATGCAAATTGAGCATGTAAACCATTTACTTCTATCATTTTATTTTTTTGTATATATATTCATCAGTAACTCAAACAGAAAGTATAAATTATTCTTTGAAAATACTTCAAATAATTCAAAATAATGTTTCGAGGAATTAATTTCTTCCTAATTATGTTTCTTGAGCCCTAATAAAGCACTCTTGGTTCTCTTCTTCATCTTAAAAACATTAGTTATACTAACAACAAATCAAACATTTGTTCGTGTTAAAGAATGCATTTATTTTCACAATAAACAACAAGAATAACCAATTTCAAATCTACTACGTTTTTTTACGTGTTGGTTATACTTCCAAACATACACCTGATACCTCCACAACTGCAGTTTAACACACAATATAAATAAAAGACACAATAGAATCGATCTGTCTATAGATTATATACATATGCAAAAACATAAAGAAGCAGTCTTCTGCACATATGTTGTAAATCACCAGTCACATATGTGAGTAGAACTCCTCATTATGTAAAAATTACAAAGATGTTCATAATTTTATGAGTTTTCAAATAAATGAAAAAATATAGTAAATTTTCAAAGAATACACATTTATTGAAGAAGAACGAAACTAATATGAAATATTGACTAGAGTAAGTAAATCAGAATTATGAATGGAAAAAAAACATTGAATTACGTTTAATAATATAAATTTAAAAACACACAAAAAAAATATAATTTAAACGAATAGAGAGAAAGAAAAACTGGATTAAGTTGAAGATAATTTATCAAAAATATCAATGATGTGACGTAGAATCAATGTAATTTCATAATAAATAACAAAAGCAATCAACTTGAATACAGATTATGTATAGATTACAAAGATATTTTGAAATGTAATTTGTAAACCAGAGGCAAATGGAATTTCGTTATTTTTTAAATGAATTAAGATCAAGAGAAAAAAATAATAAACAAATTTATATTATGTAATATACTTTTAACAATAATACAAAAAAAAACATATTTAACCGAAGAGCAAGGAACTAACATTCAGTATTAGATTTAAGAAAATAAACCAGAATTATGGTTAGATAATCAAAATGTAGTTCACAAAATGATTATCATTACATGCACAAATCACTGTTTTCTATGGTTATATAATAGTAATGTATACTGAATGGAAATCATGACAATAGTTAAAATTGGTAAAGAAATATACTGATTTTTTGTTAAAAAATTTACAATAATTATGATAATAATATTTATTAGTTACAATGCAACCAAAAGGCTATCGACCTAAGTCTTTCCACCGAGAAAAACAAAAAACATAAATTGTCACAATAATTCATATAAAACAATGCATTCTGAAAAAAAAGTAAAACGTTCATATAAAAAAGATGAAATTATAAATTAAGCCAAATAAAAGTAAATCTTCTCGAAATGAAATAAATAATAATATATTCTGAAGCATTCGGCTGAAGAATGATAAAATTCGCCCGAAGCACGAACTATCCACCCTTTATGATGAAAAATCCGGCCGTCCCCTGATTCACATACATAGGACACTCCCGGTCATCCACATCGAACATTAGAACATAAACATGTGTCCCGAAAAACATAAGCATGTTTCAACATTAAAGTTGACTATATATCGTCTTATCAAGCGCTGCAGAAACTCTGCGCGATTTTCTGCATTCTTTGGGGAGTTTATTTGTTAATATAGGTGTTAACTATGTGGTCATGTATTGTTATTGGCCTGTGAATTCTGTTGACTTAAAGGTCTTTAGGTAGATCACACGTCTTTTTATTAAGTGGCCTTACTTTGATGTTAGGTATTGGTACAATCTTAACAATATACCAAATTTATACTATTAAGTTTATTCTTTATTACATTTATAAAGTAGATTCATGTCAGTATAGTTGAATCATAATGAAAACATTCAACGAATTTATAATGATGAGAATTTCATCTATAAAATGTAATAATCAATGGATTATAAATTAGTATTTTCAATCAATTCAATTAAGAGAAATACTGATTTTTGTATTAATAAAGTATAATTAACTCAATTATTTAATTAGTAAACTAATTATAAATATTGCATGTTTCATCAAACAATTAATGTAAGAAAAAATGATATTAATGTACAAAAAAACACGGTTCTTTATAATGATTCAGGTGATTTATTCATTTCACAATATTATAATTTAAAAAATGCTATATTAGATTTGATGTAATAATATTTTATAAAACAATTGTTATATCTTTTTTGCTTGATTTTGCTGTAACATTTAGGATATTTTTTTTCTTCTTTTGTATGAATGGGGGAGTATGGAAGTAGTGAGGTGAGATGACCCGGCTACCATGGATGGATGGATCGTTCGAAGCGTCTGAAATATGCAGTGTGCCATTTCGACTGATGAAATTGTGGAACCAATCTACCTCGATGAGGTTGTTAATGCTGAACGCCACCTGAAACTCAACTATTTTCTTACCATTCTTTCAGACATCCGAATGCATACTGAATACAAACTAGTTACATGAAGAAACACCCACTGAAACTACAATTCCTTCTATATATTTTTTACTTTGCAACTTTGAAGAATCAATACAAATATATTTGGAAGACTTAATTAAAATTATTATTTCTAATATATTGTTTCTTTTTTTATTAAATTGCTAATTAGAAATTTCAATAAAAAATTCCTAGTTCAAGACTGAAATAAAACTGCTTAAAAATCAATTTAATTAATATTAATTTGTTGAAAACAAAATTATTTTTGTTATTAAGTAACTAGACAATAAATAATTTAAATCTAATCTAGTTTTAAAGAACAAACTGTTAAATTTCCAAATTTACGTTTCTTAAAGTTATAAGAAATAAAATTTTGTGTATTAAAAATTGAAAATTCTCGTGAATTGCGGAGATACCACACCCAAATTTGCGTTTAATATTTAGGAAGATGATGTTCATTCAAATGTATGGACGATAATCCAAAGTGATGACGCATGATTATCACTGTAGTCTTATTAAGTATGGAAGATAATTCTCCGATTCGGAACTATCACTGCAATAATCCCGCCATCAAAGGAAGATTTCGTCGTGCGCTGAAATCCCCGGCTTTAAAACCAATTCGGTCGGACGATATAAATCCCCTAATTACAATATACTTGTTAAGTTTAACACAGAAAAGTCTCTATATGCAAATTCCGTTGCGAATTTATGTGCACGTTAACACATGGTAATTGGCAATTAGATACACGTTTTTACTGTACGTTAATGATAAGCTGTATATATTTAATTGTTAATTATCCATTGATTTTATTGTTTACTTTACTTAATTTATACTTTTGTGTTGACATACATATTGTTACAAAGTATTTTCTATAGTTAAAAGTTGCGTCAAAGTCGCATAAACTGCTAATGCATTTGCTTGGGAAGCCTTTCAAAAGATAAACTTGTAATTAACACTTTGATGGTTTCATTGGGTTTCATTTAAAAAGTTCTCTTTGTATAGTTTCATGGTATAATTAATTTAAAAACGTGCGTATGAAGATATTTCTGATTTCTGTACGAAACTGTTAATAATATAATATTCTATTCCGTCTGTAAAGTAAGACCTTGATTAACGCTGATTCATACAAAAAGCATACAAAATTGACTATATGTTCATGTAACTTCGTTTAAGGCTGTTTCGTTTAGCACTTAAAATGCGTTCCTGGCAAAGTGCGGGTTATCGAATATCTCGGACTGTTTAAAACCGGACTAATTGAGGAACTAAATATATACAAAAATGAACTGTACAAAGATAAAACCGATTCTTTTTGTATAAGAAAATAGTGAATCCGGACTGATCTAAGGTATTGATGTTTCTGGTTGTAATTTAGAAAATTATTTTTTTGCAAATCTATTTCATCTGTAAACTTAATTTTTTTTTGTATTGAAAATATTCACTTATTTCGTTCCTAATAACGAATTTAATTTCAGTCTATTTTCGATGTTTAAGGATTTCAATTAGAAGATTGATTGAATGTTACGATTCGGTTGAAATTAAATAAAATTCTAATCCGTATATATTTCTTAATATAATACATAAATGTAATAAACCATTTAGCGAAAAAAAAATGTTAAGAATAAAAATATATATATATTATGAATACAATAATTCCTACATTCAATTTAACGTCGACGATCTAATATTTCCGGCAAAAATGTATCAAAACTAAACTGCACTACATTCCAAATGCATCATACATCTTAATTTTTTTTATTATCATTTTCTTGTCACAATCATATATTTTGCAATTTTTTTTGACATAAAACAATATATATATATATATTATATAAATTTAGAAACATTGGTTTAAAAGCATAAAATAAATTAATAACAATGCAACTTATAAACTATCTCTCTACTAAGTGGTAATACTATATAGAAGAAAAAATGAGCAATTTACAATAGTGTAGTTTAGTTTCGTATTGTTTTTTTGTTCCCTAGAAAAGTTGTAGAAATGAATAATTTGTTTTCCATGTTGCTGTTTTTTTTCTTTTGGGTAGCGTATATATATTTACATAATAATCTTAAACTATTCTTCTTAATCCACTGTAATCTCTCGCATACATACACCCCAATAAAAAAATAAAATGAGTAAAATGAAATCTGCTTATTCGTAGATATGGATCAGCCGCTTCGCTAGCTCAACAACGATCTAATTTCTTTGTGCATGTGACACAGGAAGTCGACGTAGCCGGAGGAGCCGTCAAGGCCACGATCTTCTACAAGGAAATGCTTGAAGACGCTCTCCAACTTCTCCTTCTGCCTCACCAAAGTTAACTGAAAGATGCAAAAACAAAATAATGAAAATGTTTACAAAACTTGGATTCAAAATGATCTTACCCTCATGTATCTATGTCTCTGGATTCTAATTTGATCGATCACAGATCTAACAGCTTCGGACATTGGATTGTTCAATTCGGGTAATTTAATGCGATCGATGTTAATTTGTACGGCAGATGGGGCACCAAATACTTGCTGAATGAACTCTTGGTTTGCGCCTAAACCAATCCAAAGGAACATGTATATTCCATTTTCTGTAAAAAAAATGAATTCATTGATTATCAATTGCTTCTTTTTTCTTAGTTGATGAAATACCTAGTATGTAGACTCCTTGATCTGATACTTTTTCGACTGTGCACCTGATCGGTTCCGGGATTTCGACGTTGTCATCTCCAGTGGGTTTAATGTCGTGCAGAGGAATCAAACGTGGATAGAAATAGGAAATGGCGTTTGGAACGTCCATAGTCATAACTGCTTGCATCACAAAAGATCTATCGTCTACAGTCATATCAGCGCCTGGAGATTAATTAAAGAAAGTAAATTGATTGTAATTGAGATGAATTTATATGAGTATTACCTCCAGAAATTGCATCGCTCTTCAATAAACAGTTTACGTAGAGCGGCAAAAGTTTCATGCATTCGGGCAGAATCAGTTGTCCGGCGTTGCTGGGACTCGCGCAGTTCTTTCTATAGCTGGCTAACATCTGAGCAGCTCTTTGAACGATGTTGTCTTTCACCGCCTTCGGGTTATTATCCAGCAGTTTGTAGGTAGCCTGTTTGGCTAAGAAAGTGACTATCGTTTCCAGATCGCAACTCCTGTACAAATCTGCCATCTGCGAGCAAGTTTTCAGTGCTTGATTGATAATACGCAATCTACGTTCACCAGAAACGGAAGTGTACAGCAAAGCAATTTGGATGTAAATGCCTTCCTCTTCCTGCAACTTGTCATCGTGCTTGATTTCAATGGCTATACCCTTATCACAATCTATGGAAGCCAACTCCATATCCGTCGTGTTCGACATGAAGAGATGTCCGTAGAAATCAGTTGGGCGCACTCCTGTCGACGTCCTCACTCTCATAATAGCATCGAAAGCAATGGGTCTGCTGATATTGGTAATGATGTCATTGACTAAACGCTCTCCATCCAAATCCGCTTGGAAGTAAGTGTATTTATAGACTTCGCCTCCTGTTAAACGCGCCACTTGACCGATGGTAGCCACATCCACATAAGCGTTGTTGAAGAGGAACAAATCTACGGAACAACCAGAACCCACGCAATCCTGCCCCAATTGGTTGTATACTTGATTTTGCGGCTGCAAAATCGTGCGCTCCTTGTCTGTTCCAAGCAATTTTCTGTCATCCCTGTTCTTCAGTTTACCGGGAGCTTCAGCGGATGGCAACGTCGAATGGAACACGAGCAATTTACCGGCGCATTCAGAAGCCTTCAGAGCTTCAAGACCAGCTACAATAGCCGGCATGAGAATGGTTTCGCATTCGCGCGTTTCGGCGAACATTGCAGGAATTTGCTCCATGAGAGCGTCGATTACAGTTTCAGATTCCTCCGGAGTGCACAAAAATCCATCGAGCAAAGGCATGAACATCTCTTGGGTATCTCCAACCACCAACATTTGCGGAGCAGCTAAATTACCCTGCGTAAATGTAAATTCAGTTAATTACAAACTATATAAATTAAGATAATAATCACAAACTAAGTTAATTAGAATTTACAACATAAACTTACTTTAATGTTATAGAAATGAACTGAACTGTTGTAGGTAATAAAACCGACGCGCATGTTACTCTTTTCCTGGTTCGCATCAACGGGCAAGTTTTTGATGATCTCCTTCATTTGAGAGCACAGCAAATGGATCATTCCCGATTTGATATTGTTATAAGATACATCGATTACGAAAATAATCGCAGGTGGTTTTGGAATCTTGTTGTTTCTACAGTAATCTTTAGTGGCAGTGAATTCGTACGTTCCCAATACCAATTCCGGACGCTCGTATCTGTCCATGCGTTGACCGGTGTGATCTAAATGTTGGAAATATTCGTCAGGAACTGAAAATAGAATAATGATTCAATTAATGAATTCGACAGATGTTGCGATGTAATAGTAATAAATTAGACTATTAATTACCATCGGTGGCAGCCTTGCAGAAGAGGCACTGGAATCTCCTGCCGGAGTCGATGAATTGCATGAAGGGACACATGTAAGCTTTGCATCTGATGCATCTTACCGGTCCGAGCTCACCGAAGTTAACAACTGGAGGCATGTATTCACCTTCCATAGTTCTTGCCATCGGACTAATGACAAGACCAAATGGTACCGACGTTTGTTTCATCAAGTCATTGCTGACTGGAACATGGTACATAGTCGAACGGATGAAACGAGGACTTGCGAATCCTTGATCTTGCGCAACGAATTTGGTAGATACCAGTGGAGGCACTAAACCCTTCTGATTTACGTAGAATATACCGGATCGATTGGTTTGATCATCTTGAAGAACTTGTATCTGAAAGAAATAATTACAGTTAACACATTGTGATTATTGATTTGACCTAGTTATGGTAATGAATGGTATTTATAAAGTGTTTACCGGACTTGGCATCTGGTCAGGGTCCAATCTCCTTTGTTGTTGTTGCTGCTGTTGTTGATATCCTCCTTGCGCTGGGTATTGTCCAGGCATGGGCGGTTGGCCAACGCCCATCGGTGGTTGCATTGGTGGGTATCCTTGCTTTTGCTGTGGGCCATTCATGTAGTTCTGCTGTTGATTTCCCAGCGGTGGAGGCATATGAGGTCCGTTGTCTCCGTTCATAGCTTTGTTGTTGTATGGACCTGATAAGCTCATGTTTTGCATCTGATTGGTTAAGGGATTCGGATATTGACCGGGCATCGGTGGTGCTCCATACTGGTTCGGCATAGGGGGTTGATTGAATTGATTTTGCGGAGGCATCGCCGAATTGAAGGGTTGTCCTGGCATCGGTGGTTTTACAGGACCAGGAGGCATGCTTTGCATTGGTTTAGATCCGTACGGTGAGTTATTGGGTGGATTCCAAGGTGTTTTCATTGGAGGTTGTCCTGGCATTGGTGGTTGCTGTCCAATTAACTGCGGTTGTCCTGGCATCGGTGGTTGTCCGATTAAAGCCGGTTGTCCTGGCATCGGTGGTTGTCCGATTAAAGCCGGTTGTCCTGGCATCGGTGGTTGATTCATTTTGGGTGGTTGCCTGGACATCGGCCACTGTCCTCCTGCTTGCATTGGAGGCTGTCCTGGCAACGATTGTGGGGTGGACATCGGTGGTTGTCCTAGCATTGATTGTGGAGTAGACATTGGTGGTTGTCCTAGCATTGATTGTGGGTTAGAAATTGGTGGTTGTCCTAGCATTGATTGTGGGGAGGACATTGGTGGTTGACCTGGCATCGGTTGAGGCCCGGACATCGGTGGTAGATCGGGTTTTGATTGTAGACCGGGCATCGGAGGCATCGGTTGCGAGCCAGGCATAGGTGGTTGACCTATCATTGATGGTGGACCAGACATGGGTGGTTGTCCTGGCATAGACATAGGCGGTTGTCTCATCATCGATGGTGGGTTTGTCATTGGTGGTTGTCCTTGCATCGATTGTAGTATAGACATAGGTTGTCCTGGCTTTGGCTGCATACCAGACATCGGAGGCATCGATTGTGGAGTGGACATCGGAGGTTGTCCAGGCATCGCTTGAGGATTGGACATTGGTGGTTGACCTGGACCAGGCATGGGCGGTTGATTCAAAGATTGTGGTCCAACCATCGGCGGTTGTCCAACCATAGGTTGTGGTTGTCCAGGCATCGGCGGTTTCGATTGCAATCCAGGCATAGTTTGCGGTGCAGACATCGGAGGTTGCCCAGGCATCGGTGGTTGACTAAATACCTGTCCTGATGGTTGATTTCCCATGAACGGTGCCGGCATACTCCTCTGAGGCATAGCACCTTGACCCGGTGTTGGTAGACGCATTGGCGGCATACCGGGCATCGAAGTTGGCGCCGATGAAACTGGTTGTTCCGGCATCGTGTGGTTTGTCATGCTCGAAGAAATAGGCATAGTTGATGGAGGTTTGGGCATCATCCCTTGCTGTCCACCCATCGGCGATTGACTCGGCAACGGGTGCTGCATTGGTGGAAACTGCCTTCCTGCCTGTGGAGCGTTTGTTGGAGGCATTTGGTTTCCAATGGTTGGAATGTTTTGTGATGGAACTGCAGGTTCATTGAGTGATTGTATTGATGGAGATGGATTAGTGGACAATGAGCTAGTCACAATATCAGCTCCATTTTGCATGGACAGCATTCCATCACCACCTGGTGGCCTCTGACTTGGTGGAAGTTGACTGGGTGGTAATTGACTTGCTGGTGGACGAATGTTCTGCTGTCCAAGTAGAGATGGACTTTGCGATTGTCCAAATTGAGATGGTGGGAATGGTGCTCCTGGCTTTGGTGGGCCAAGTGGCACATTCTGGAAACCACCCGGAGACTGTGATGGTGGCAATCTGTTCATGCCTTGCGGAGGAGGCTGTTGAGCTCCACCCGCATATTGCATGTACTGTGGATTCATGTTTACTTCTGCAAAACAGATTAATTTAATTATTTCCAAAAAATATTTAAACAAAAAAAATGATATTTAAATAAGATAAAATAAATGTAAATTACAAAGAATTGTTGACAAATGTGATTTAATTGGCGTTTATTAAACAAAATTCAATAAGTTTCAATCGCGTGATGGAAAGTATATCAATACCCTACATATTAATTATTAAATGGGAAATTGTTAATTCTTTAATTTAAGTGATTCCAGACAAACCAAAACAAAGAAAACTATAGTGGATTGGAGATAAAAGTACGAATATCCGAAATGTAGCAGTTAAAACTTACATAAACTTAAGTAACTATGATTTAATTTAATAAATAAACAGAAATAAAACTCATCACTGGTCGTCAGCTTTCAGGGCTTTGCCACGTAAGGTTACAATGCGCATGTTTTGGTAACCTCCACGTCAATCCCACCAAACGATTGCATACATTCACACTAAACTGTCAAAATTGAATTTACTTTCGTTATAAAAGCAATGTTAAAGCAATTAATCATAGTTATAGTCGTCTTCATAATTGCTACGACCGTGTACCATCCGGATAGACATGCCAAACACTATGACTACATCGAAGATACCGAGGTACTCAATGAACTCATACCGGACCCAAGAATCCGGAAGGAAACTAACCTAGGAGACTGCAACTACGAGGAAATCCTTTTAAATAACGTGGAAATCTATGCTGGTGATGTCTACAAAAGTTATGGCTTTCATTTGCCGAACGAAGGTAACGTTTCGACGCACTGTTTAACTGCTCTACACTTAACACTACACTATTTGCAACTCAACTCACTCAACTATTTGTTATCATCTGGTTTTGACAATACGTGTTCTCCACTCCTGCCAACAACGAGGAACTGAATGCCCTCACTCTGCTTGTTTATTTCTTTCCAAACGAGCGAAACTAATTAGAATATTTTAATTAACTGCACGTATTACAGATTACTTCCTAATCGTTTTTTAAACACCAATAGGATCAAGGAGAAACTAATTATTTATGCTTTACTCTCTATCTTGACTTACATGTATAATGTGTTGCCTATCATAAAATATTCAAAATTTATTTCAAACTTTGCACTAATAATTCAAAGATTTTTAATTCAATAAATTTATCTATTCTAAAAGGAATTGTTCTTTATTTATTATATTCAATTTTGAAGAATTCATTATTACTTTTATTATTTTTTAGTAATTAGCACAACTTTTTTTATAAATATTTTTAATTAAAAAAGTACAATCTGTGATTTAATACTAATTAGAAAATATTACTATAATTTATTATATGCTATTAATAGTTATTACTTTTATTATAAAATTATTTAAATACTGCTTTTTTGAGTGTTACCTTTTTCTTTACACTAATAAGTGAATAGTTGCTACATTCCCCAAATATTCAAGTTTCATATGCATATTTTGGATCTATTCTATTTATTACAGTTTCTGAGAAAATGACAAATATGTGAAGACACTTCCTTTTAGAGATTTAATTTTTCATTACTCCACATTACATCTAAACGGATGCAACCACAACAATAAGTGAATAGTCGTTAAATTCCCCAAATATCCAAGTTTCATATGCATCTTTTAGATCTATTCTATTTATTATAGTTTCTGAGAAAATGACAAATATGTGAAGACACTTCCTTTTAGAGATTTAATTTTTCTTTACTTCGAATTACATCTAAACGGATGCAACCACAGTAATAAATGAATAGTCGTTAAATTCTCCAAATATCCATGTTTCATATGCATATTTTGGATCTATTCTATTTATTATAGTTTCTTAGAAAATGACAAATATGTGAATACACTTCCTTTTAGTGAGTTAATTTTTCAGTACTTCGAATTAAATATAAACGGATGCAACCACAACAATAAGTGAATAGTCTTTAAATTCCCCAAATATCCAAGTTTAATATGCATCTTTTAGATCTATTCTATTTCTTATAGTTTCTGAGAAAATGACAAATATGTGAAGACAATTCCTTTTAGAGATTTAATTTTTCAGTACTCCGCATTACATCTAAACGGATGCAACCACAACAATATGTGAATAGTCGTTAAATTCTCCAAATATCCAAGTTTCATATGCATCTTTTAGATCTATTCTATTTATTATAGTTTCTGAGAAAATGACAAATATGTGAAGACACTTCATTTTAGGGATTTAATTACATCTATACGGATGCAACCACAATAATATGTGAATAGTCGTTAAATTCTCCAAATATCCAAGTTTGATATGTATCGTTTAGATCTATTCTATTTATTATAGTTTCGGAGAAAATGACAAATATGTGAGGACATTTCCTTTTAAAGCGTTAATTTTTCAGTACTTCGAATTACAGCTTAAATATGCAACTTTAATATGAAAACTATATTATTTTTTTTTTGATTCCACATATTAATTATATAACATTTGTACTATTATTAGTTATATTTGCGTTATGAATAGGTCATCAAAAAGTTTTTTGATCTTTCGAGTTTTGAGTGAATATTCTAGTATTAAGACTACTGACTTTAATAAATGATTTGAGTACAAATACGCCATAACAAATATCTTGTATTTTAGTATTAATCGTTACATTCAGTAAACATCTGCTTTGCTGATATTATTCAAATTCTAATACGAATGTGTTTCAGGTGGAGAATATCGTCCTGCGAACTGTAATCCTCTCTACAGAACGGCGATTCTGGTGCCTTACCGCAACAGAGAGGAGCAACTGAGTATATTCATAAATTACATTCACCATTATCTGCAGAAATTATTAATTCACTACAAGATATTCATCGTGGAGCAAAACAACACGGGCCTCTTCAATCGGGCGAAGATGTTCAATGTAGGCGCGCTCGAAGCCATAAAGCAAAACTTCAGTTGCCTCATTTTGCACGATGTCGACTTGTTACCATTATCATCAGGAAACATTTACGCCTGCTCTAAATTTCCAAGACATATGTCTAGCTCTTTAGACACTTTCAGGTAAAGTTAATTAATTTCAAAATATGCGCATTGTAACTTATTTCTTTGTTTTATAGATTCAATTTACCGTATTTAGGTTTAATGGGCGGCGTTATTTCAATACAAACTAATCAGTTCGAAGCAGTCAATGGAATGTCCAATATGTACGATGGTTGGGGAGGCGAAGACGATGATTTCTACACGTTCGTTTTTTTTTTCTCAATACACAATTATCAAAAGTAATTATCAATTTCATAATATTTCAGGAGATTGAGAAACCAAGATTATATACCTTACCGATTTTCACCTGATTTAAGCAAATACACTATGCTTTTGCACAAAAAGGAGAAACCTAGGTAAGAACATTATAATTTATAGAATTATTTATACATTTACATAATTTATTTCAGCGCCGATCGATACGAGAAGTTACACAACTCATTGAATAGACAGATGATAGATGGCCTAAATTCCATGAAGCGCGATTATGGGATTAAATTGAGGCCACTGTACACGCACATCTACGCACCGTGAATCTTTCATTTTTTTTTAAACCTAGACTTATGATCAAAAAGAGAACAACTATTTATTTTTGTTTCATTTGTACATAGAATCCATATTTATTGAATGTACAGTATATACGCACCTTTATATACATTTTTTTTTGTAATAAGTGCATAGAAACCAAAGTCGAGTATCAAAGTTGCATTTACCAAAACAATTGAATTACTGCGGAATTATTATTGTTAAAATTACTTAAGGAATAACGCACGTATATATCTAGTAAGGATTAATAATCTCTTTATTTATTATAAAAAAAATATTTATTTTTTTATTACGATCATTGTTTTTATATGAAAGTATTGTGAGAGATCTCAAAGTAATATTTTATTTACAGTGAATCTTCTAATGAATCTAATAAACAAATTAAAATAGTTGTATAATATAACTATTGTGTGATTTTAGTAAAATGTAATATTTATTTTTTAGTAATTGTACAAGTTTTTTTTAAAATGATTTAACTAAATACTGTAGTAATTGTTAATAAATTTATCTAAATACGATAAAATAAATACTGATTGTGAATGAAATAATCGTTTTATTGGCTTGCTGTAAATTAATACATATTTTATTAGTTATTAATAAGATTAAGTGCATTAAGATTTTTATAATTCAATTGTGCACTAAAATTCTATATTTATTCAATCAATAGCGTATTTGATTGGAATTGATGAAGTATTTCAAATTGGATACTTAAAATCTAATCTAAATCCAAAAAAGGAATAGTTTTCTGTAATAATTTTGCATGTTTTAGTCTTACTATGAAACTTTTAGTTATGTTTTATATGTTATGTTATATAGTTATACTTATATTAATGAAATTACGTTTCAAATAGATATTCTAATTAGATTTGCTGTAAAAAATATGAATACTTTACAAAATTTAAAAATACTACGAAACTTAGAATATTAGAATAAATACAAACTTTGATATAAACAAATATTAATAGTTTTTTAAAAGTATATATTTGTAATTCGAAACATTTATTTTTTTTTTAATTGAAATAAAGAAATTGAAATAATGAAATACAGAAATTCTCCATTAAAAAATATTGATTAATAGTTTCAATCCAATTAGATTTCGAAAATGAACTACAAACTATGAACTACATTTTTTTATAATTCGACATTTATCGAAGTTCTTCCAATTAGATTTGTAGTGAAATTATTAATTCCCGCTCCCGGTCATCAACATCGAACATTAGAACATAAACATGATGTTCCGAAAAGCAGACGCGTGTTTCAACATTAAAGTTGTCTATAAATCGTCTTTTCAAGCGCTCCAGCAACTCTGCGCGATTTTCTGAATTCTTTGGTGCGTTTATTTTCTAGTGATAACTATGTGGTCATGTATTGTTACTGGCCTGTGAATTCTATTGTCCTGAAGGTCTTTAGGTAGATCACACGTATTTTTATTATGTGGCTTTACTTTGATGTTAGGTATACCCGGTATGGGTTTTGTTGACCTCTTCGGACATTTGGAAAACCATGCAGCAAGATTCTCCGAGTTGTTTGCTATACATCGTGAGGGAAGTGGCGAAGTGTATCGGATGTTGGCCCTGGTATTTGGAGCACTTGGTCCTGTTGGAACATATAGAACCATGCGCATCTTGTATGTTGGTTGTCCCGATCCTCTTGCAGAACCTGTGTTCCACCGTAGACAACTTGAGATGGCTCCTTCGGAGGAATGCTCTCGACGTAGGACAAGATGTGGCCCCAATCCCGCATATCGATCAGATACTCAACAAACCACAGCCTTAGGGTATTCTGACTTCAAAATAAAGACTGTCTTCTTGTGGCGTTTTGAAAACCTCGGCCTCTGAAGGGCAAGATGATGTATTGGTGCCCTCTGCTTCCCGCTCCATGGTCACAAGAATGAACTGCGATCACACAGTACACACTCCATCCCAAACGTAGCCAAAAAATTGATATTTTTTATCACAATGCTGCTATCAAACACGTCTGTACTGCTCTGGGTCATGAATCAAACTAATTTGTATTATTAAATTTTAATATAATTTAATATAAGTTCAAAATGTTAACTATAATTAGTATAAATTAGTGGAAATTAGTCTCAGATTTTCAATTAAATCTATTGTAAAAAATGAATATATCCATTTGTATGTTCTATACAATTGGATTTCAATTAATAATTTATTTTGTTCACTTTAACCTTTCGGAATTTATCAAAAACGTAACGTTACAAAATTGATTTCATAACTTTTCACGTTATATGCACTGATTTACAGTTGACTTCGCATTTCCTTGGTCTCTCCACCAATATAGGTCAAAGTGTGATCGTCGAACGCCATCCATAACAGTCTAGTATCTAAATTAAGCCATATAAAATGTTTTATTAGAAATCGTTCGTACGCCCATATTTAATAATACGGGCGCATCGGACCGTCGCATTATTAATTGCCCATAAATACGATTGCCATTTCATAAATTTGACTTTTACGACGTTATTGGATCAAAAAGCTGCTGCGAACGAACCTATTATTACATCGATTGGAAATAATTGTTTGTTTGAAGAAATCATTCCAACTAGTTTAATTTAGTTTTTCTTGTAGTTCTTGGTACGGTTTCTGATGGCATGTTCAATACGCCAGTTGAAAATCCTAATTAATTAGGTCCAAGTTGTTGCTTCCAGTTATCAGAGTGTAGCAGATTGATTAAAAAGATTACGTGACTCCGATGGGCGCTGCGGGAACGTTAATAAATTAATTTCTGATTTTCCGGCGTGCCCCGAGCCTCCGTGATAATGCTAATCACGTGTGCACGATAACAGAACTTTAATTGTTTTTTTTGTTGTTGTTGCTGTTGTATGTACCTGTACCACGTTTCGTTCTACCTGCTCTTCTTCCACCCTTTCGTTTTCACGACACGGTCGGACGAAGTTTCCGCAATTTTACAAATCTAAATTGAAATTTACATAGATTAACATCGAGGGTTTACAGTGCTTTCATATTATTATACATGTGATCCCATATCCTAAGTACTTTAGGCTAATCTAAAAATAAAAGATATGGGTTAAATTGGTAAATGTAGACATTTACTAAATATTTTATTACAAATTTGATGGTAATTACTTGAGTTAAATCAACAACAAAGAATTAAAATTTTATACTTGTTTTCTATAATTATTGTGTCTTTCTGCAATATTATTTTACAAATTGAGATTATCATTGAGGGTTTACATTACTTTCATATTATTATACATGTGGTCCTATATCCTAAGTACTTTAAACCAGCGTTTTTCAAACAAGTCTACTGGGATTCTAAGGGTAGGCGCGAATATTAGTCACAGTGAGCAATTTTCCAAATGACTGCTAAAGTTTTATCGTAGTAACATCAAGTTTGGAAACAACTGCTTTAGACTAATCTAAAAATGTTTATTGGTGCATTAATGAAGTAAATATATTATATTGGTAAATGTACACATATACAAACAACAAAGAATTAAAATTGTACATTTTTCTGCTATAATTATTATGTATTTCTGCAATATTATATGAAATCCTATATATAAATATTTTAAACGCTATAGAAGTAGTATACTTCTCTACTGATTTTGAGACCAAACTTGAGGAACGTAAGGCACTACATTAACATCAAAATGCATACGTCTGCAAATTGATTATATGCGTTTTTGTTAAATACAACAAAAACTGAACTTGAAAACACTAAGGCAGTAGAGTGAATAGGGAAACGTATATGTCTGCAAATTGTTTAAATCAACTGATTTCCTGACGTTCGAACTTTTAGTTTGACGTGCCACATATTTTGAGATGTTTTCGGTCAATATTTCAATCTTCTTTTTCTGTCGTTTAAAACATTGATTTTGTCATGTGAAGTCTGTCATTAGTTTTGTCGTGACAATCATTTTTTCTCAACAAAAAAAAAACTTAAACTCATAATAAATGATTGTTTGATGAATATTATTTTTAATAAATATAATACAAATTCGTTACAGAACCTAGTTGAAAATTATTCAACTTAAAAGAAATTGAAAAATGTTCTTAATATATATAGATATAACTACTATCGACAGTAAGAACCTTTATAATCTTTGGAAGATGATAGATCTTAACATTTGAAAGGTGTCCAAAGAGCGATGGAAGCACGGAAATAGTATGGATGTAAAAAGCTTTATGTCTTTACAATTTGCTTGTGAACTTCTTCAAATTAAACCGAAAACTCTAGTATTATAATACTTACTTGGATTGATTTCAGTTAGTTACTCGAACTAATTAGATAATTTGATTTCCATGTATATTTCTCGTATTTTACATTCTTCGAATATATCTGTAGACTTTTCCAAATCAAACGAAAACATAAACGCATTACAAAAACAACAAACAAAGCTAAAAAATAATAATGTTTCCAATTAGCCATGAGCAAGATGTATATAATATAAAATTCGGTTTGATTTTATTAAGTTCAGGATCTGGAGGGTGAACAAAAAGAAATGGAAGGTATTGCCTGTATTTTTCTATTTCGACGGTCACATTTTTATTAAAAAGAACAATAATACGAGAACAAGACGGAACATAAGGACGGAAAAAAGTTTAACCAATATAATGAACAGGAGTTTCCTGCTGCAGGTCGTTATACACTATAACAGGGTCCCAGAGGAAATAAGAAGAGAAAATAACATTGAAAAATTCAAAACATGAATTATGAACTGGATGCCAAATCACAATTAGAATACATAGAACATCAAAAAAAACCAACAAACCCGCTCAAAATACCGATTCCAAGGAGAGTGCCGAAAGAACCGAAGCTGAGGCAGACACATTAGAAAACAAATAATAAAAAATGTATAAAATAATGTAAAAATTGTATATAAAAAAAAACTGAAAACTGCTACATCAACAAATAAATTAGTTTATTTTCAATAAAAATCGTTCTAATCATTGAGTCACAAGAATTTAATTAAAATCTTCTCCAAATCAAACTAAATACCGTAACTTTATAAATTTATTTCAATTAGATTTTTTTTCAATAAAATTGGATTTATTTAAGAGAGTTTCACAAACCAATTATGTAATTGAATATCCACTAGACTTAAATAAACTTTTATTATGTTGTTCAAAATACAGAGTAGTAGTAGTTGTTACAAGAGGGTGGCGTACATTGAATATCTACTTATATTTCATGTTTTATATCCTTAAAAAATACCCGTAAATTTTCTCTGACTCAAACTAAAAACTGTTATATTATCAAAATTATTTCACTTAGTTTATTTATGTTTCAATAAAATCCTTATAATTATTGATTTAATTTTATATTAATTTCTATCTAAAGCTTAAACTACTTCTGAATTTTCTTCAGATCATACTTTAAACTTTTACATTATCAATTTATTTCACCTTCTTTTATTTACTTATTATAGTTTAATACTAAATTTACAATATATTATAAATATAAATTTTATTATAATAAATCAATAAATATTAATGTTAACTTCTAGATAAAATGTCTTTGTTTATAAAATACGAATCCAAAAAAAAATCCATGGTTAAGTCATATATGAATACACGCACTTTTTTTTATATTTGTCTTATTTCAAGAGTTATTTCAATAGAATACGATTTTTATGTTCTTTTTAATAAAAATGTGACCGTCGAAATAGAAAAATACAGGCAATACCTTTTCTTTTTGTTCACCCTCCAGATCCAGAACCTAATAAAATCAAACCGAATTTTATATTATATACATCTTGAAACACGCATCTATATCTATTCTGTCCTTCTTCCTCTTCATCTCTACTAGATGTACAAAAGTTTTTATTGCTCGGACCTATTTATTTTATTGCGAGACTACGAATGAAACGTAATCCGGATACGAAAAGTGGCCGACGGGAGAAATCCGATCCGGGAACAGGATTAAATTTCCAAAAGCGTAATTTACCGCGATTCCGTAACATCCAATGAACGACATCAACTCTTTCTCTCTTCATCCACGCATTTAGAAAAAAATAAATAAATGAAGGCACGCTTCAATTAGTTTCTCATTAATGCAAGTAATTAAAACACATTTGCAAAACGGCCTTTCAATTATTTTCGCTGAAAATATAGATTTTTTTTTGTAAAGCAAAATTCAATTATGTTTTATAACAAAAAAAAATCGGCTTTAGAGTAATGCCCATTTAAAACTGCAGCGCTTTTAATTGAACATTACTTCTAATTCATTTAAAATGTATGCAAGCTTTACTCTATTATCCTGTTTATTAAATGGCAAAAAATATTATAAAATTTATAGATGTAAATACGTGTGTTTTGTTATTGTTTTTCTAGTGAATAAAAACTACCCCAAAATATATTTATTTACATTAATTTATCTTCGGAGTATAATCAATTAGTCTACTTTCTTTTTATGTTGTCCAAAATCATTGCTTTCAAAGGTTTTTGCAAATATTACTCCCAGGAATTACACGTGTATCCCAATTGGGGTAATTTATCGCCTAATGATATAGATTGAAATATTTGTTGAATAATGAAACATTTCAACTAACTTTTGTAATATTTTCATTAAACGTTGAAAACTAAATATGTTTTTTGTATGATTTTTGCTTTATAATTAAATATAATTGAAGCTTTAAGATATATTACTTTGTTCAATCGATAATCGTGGAAGTATACGAAAACTCGTACATTTTTAATATCCAATCTATTATTAAGGCTGACTTCCATCCGCTTCTGCATACACCTTTAATTAATTAATTTCCTTGAGTAAAAGCTGCATTCTCCACTGGGAATAAGTATTTATAGTGCTTTCAATCCAATAATACTATAATACTTTTAACTGATTTTAAATTAGTTGTTACTATTTTGTCATATTATATTAAATTACAATCTTATTTCTGCGTACATTCATTAAATCTAATGACTGTAGACATTTGTTTTTTAGGTAAACTTCCCAATTAAAGTTTTAACTGTCTTTATTTAAATTTTTTACCCTAAAATGAATTTGTGCAAACTAATTTTAATTAAAATCGCCTTTTGAGCTTTTCATCTATTTTGGTAGGTCCAATTTAGGCAACGATTCATGGTCCAAAATTAACTTTGTTAAATATATGAAAATATTTTACCTAACTTCATTTATGAACATTTTAACTGCACACAAATAATATTTTATATAATAAAAGTTATTGCATCAGCCAACTCCAAGTCTAAACCACGTACGTAGGACAAGTTACTAGGGCTCACAAGGTTTTTAGAGAGATCCACGATACTTTTTGATAGTTGAATCAGAATTCATCTCTTTGCTCATCATTTTATATAAACGAAAAATTAAAAAAAAAATAAAATACAATACGGCTCTGCTCCAAATGTGATAATTATCAATTTCAATACTCTTAAATTATCAAACAATATTGTGTATCATCAATATTTATATTATATTCATCGAATGAAAATGCTGTCGGAATATTACATTTTCGATGTTATAAAACGTTCAGTACGTGCTAAATTGAAGTGCTTCTCAGGTCAGGTGCGTCAAATTGCACTGCATAATTTAGTAAAATGGTACACGCACCCTCCCAATAATGAAACGACCTTCCTTATCTCTATTAACATAAAACAGTCGATAACTGGCAGAAGTCTGAAACTCGAGTAGAAGATTGGGGTGAGACGGTTTTCGGAGGGTTGGAGTGAGGGTTTATCCTCAACATAGTCAGGATCAGCTTTAAATAAATGAACAGATTGTAAAACTTTTTTTCTTTTCATGGAAAAGACCCACAGCGAATGCAGTTAATTAAGTCTGCTTCTTCATATCTGTGTATCTTCATTCCAAATTATTTCATACATCCTGCATATTCGCGCATCTTCGAGGATATATACCTTTCTCCCGAACTTCATCCTCTCATTTCTTCCGTTCTTCATCCTTTTCTTTTTTCCTGTTTGTTTCTCGTTGCCGAATGACTTGCCGCGAATAAACTTTTTCATTAGTTCCGACTTCTCGCGGAAAAGAAAAAATGAAAGAACCAAAGCGAATTACACCCAGAGGATTCATAATAATGAAAACATCCCTTAAACACTAAACAAATTATATTTCTTGTTTTATTCGCGTTTCCTTTGCTTCTTACATATCTCAACATGATTACTCGAGTTTCGTAATAATTTATTTTAAAAATAATTATATATATAAAAAAATAATAATCTTTGTTTTTTTTTTATCTTACATTACAAATTTTAAATCATCTGTTGAAAATGAGATTTATATTTTATTTTAATCAAAATAATTAACTTTTACAAAATACTAATGACTAACAAAATATTTGTTTAATAATTGAATTTTCTATAGATAATAAATTGAAATATTAGTAAAAACTCAATTTTTAGGTATGAATATTGTATTTGATTACTGTATATTTTAAATATACAAAATGGAAAAGAAAAGCAAACAAATTAAGTGTAAATAATATGTTTTAAGTAACATGAATGCATAATAAGTTTCAAAGACTTTTTAACGATAAGGAAATTGAAATAATTTGGATTCTGAGAGAAAAAAATATTTCTTATTTTTTAGAAAATGTAAATGATTTCATAACTTTTACTTTAAACGTAAGTAATTAAGTAATTAAATGAATATAAGCTTATAAGATTATTTATATAACATATAGATTACTAAATAATGAATATTTTTAGACTAGATGAAAATGTAATGTGTAATGTAATATTAATAATATGAATTATTAAATAAATAAGGCGAAAGGATTAGAAGGTAACAACGAGAATATCGGTTTACGACTTTTATAATCTACGTAATAAATCTAACGTTTTGAAACACATCTATCTGAAATTATATTTATAACTGTAAAAAAACAATTAAGTTAAATTATTTTTTTTCAATTATTGCTAAGACTTTTATGAAAAATAGTTTCAAATTACAAAATTTCGAGTAAATTTTAAGATGAATTAATAATCTTCAAAAAGTCTCGCTTGGTTTTAGTTGTATATTAAAAAAATACATAAATAATTTGCAGAAATATGCATTAAGTTTCAGACCATAAAACGCATCGTTTTATGCAGAAAATTTAACTTGAAATTGAAAAAAGATTTATATTTGTATACATTTACTAATTTGTATGTTAATGATGTTGTGTTAAACCATTATTATAACTGTTATTATTAATATAGTGTTGAATAAAGTTATGTAAAACTAAACGAATTTCATTAAATTCACAACTATTGAAACTCCTTAAGGACAATACTAGACTTTATGCCTATTTTATATTATGCTGAGATGAAACGATTTTATAATCTGTTATATAACTCAACAAAAAAATGATACGATTGAGTAATGAGAGTTGTTGAGATAATGCATGAATATGTGAAGTACGAGCATTAAATCTTTCAAAGTGTATTTATATGCGTTTACTTCGAATGGGTGCAATACATAATGCATACAATCATTATTTTTGAGTAACGAGTATTTATGGTACGCGAGAAGAAGCGGCCCGGAGGAGACCACACGTGTTCTCATGCTCTTTCCTCTTCCGGTAAAAAGCGAACGTGAAATATTCATTTTATGTTTGGTTGCATGAGAATGTTCTATGTTTTATGAAAGGCGGCGTTAAAATTTAGTGGGATCAGGCGAAACAATTCACATAGTGTGTGTGTGTGTGTGTATTTGAAAAGGAACACATTTCTTGTGGCCCATGATTTTGTTCTTCACTTGTTCCAACCTCCTTTTCTTTTCGCAATATTTTTTCTCCTCGTCGCCGCACGTCCTTCCTTCTTCCACAATCCAGTGTATATTTATATACGTGTATCATCCGAGTACGTGTGTACGCGTATTAATAATACATTGTAATGGGGCGTCGGAATATAAAGACACGTACCTTAACTTGGACACATCAAAGGGAGGTGTACCTCGCAGCCACGGACTCGTATATGGAATTACAATTTCACATCATAAACTTTAGTTGCTCTTTCCGTCTCTTCACGAGAACTATAAATTCACTTTAATACTCCGGCTTGCTTTTGAGCGGACTTACTTTATTACGGCTTTCTCTAATATTCACATACTTGTTTTTTTTTTGTTGCTTTATTTATGTGACAAATACAAACACGACTCGATCATATGCTCATATTGCCAAACTAATATATAATGCTGCAACCACACTGTGTCTGATATAACACTTTAAAACTAAAAGTAATATTAATTCCTATATATAACACTAATTCCTATATATACTATAGCAGGGATTCCTAAACTTTTTAACATTGCAACATTGTAATGTAGTTATGCGCCTTCACTATAAAAACCTCAGGCTACAGTTTGGAAAACACTGATATGTTTTATATGAAACTAGAAATTAAAGAAATCAAAGGACTCATATATTCAATTTTTTACACTTCTCTCAGAAAAAAATAACTAGATCCAACCTGTTTTTTTTTATAAACGCTGTCTAATTTCTTATATAACTGACCAATTCCATCTAATCTTACATTTTTAGAAGGTATATATTTGTATACATAAAACAAGTAAATTTAGAGAAAATATGGATAAATGATAAATCCAATTTTGTGATACTTAAAGAATGGTCAATGATAGATTTAATCCTTGTTAGTTTCCTTGCTATTTTCTGTTTGTAGATGAAAATAGCAAATTTACTATTATTTTGTAAAAAAAAGTTTAACAATGTGAATGTTAGAGGTCAGCACTATTTATAGCTTCATTTTAAAGTATACACTTTGAATTTTCGAAGGTATGAAGTAGTGAGGTTTTCGTTACGGCCTGTTCTGTGCTTGGGCATGTGATGGATAAAAGCTAATGCAACATGAAACGAAGGCACCGAAGGGACTTTGCGCCTTATTCCGGTTCATCCGTCCCCCCAAGAGAGGATTAGATTAGTTGATTGTGTTTCTCCGTATATAAGACATAGGTTTGACGCTTTAAGGCAACCCGAGGACTTAATAAACTTATAATATGTGTAACGAAATTACGTGTAATTATGTTACATTTAAGGATGGGAAGGGAGTAGCAAACCCTTTGTGCGTTACAGGTAACTGCGGCGGAGGTGGCAGCGGCGGAGGGACCCAAATCGGATCAACGTTTAACGGTAATTTGAATAGATTTATGCTGGAATTGATTTAATCAATAGCGTGACGGGATTTATTACAGTATTTTGGAACTGCCATCCGATATTATTAACGATATTATTAATTAATCGCATTTATTTGCTACATTTATTCCTGTCCTACCGGACAGACACTATAGAGATATGACTTCCATTATGCATACTTTAAATTCAAAATTAAAGTCATAATTAATTAAATATCACTTAAAAGCAGATCATAAATATCACCAACGTTCTATATATCATGTAATTAATAAACCTGTTTCAATATTTTACTATATTTAGATTAAGTATGTTAGAATATGTTATTTTAACTCCAGGTAGGTTAGGACAGCCATTGAAAAGATAGGATTGGATTTATATATTAAGGATTAAAATGTTTTAAACTTACTTGTAATAAGATAATTAGTCTTTATTATGTAAGATTAGACGAATTAATTTAAGATTTGTTAAAATTTCTAATATAGATTAGGTTTCGTATAATTCTATGAGTTTAGGTTAGCGAGGAAGTAGGTTGAAAAGTGCTTGAACTGCGTAGAAGATGACAGCCAAGAAGACACGTTCATTGGATGCTGCAGATTAGCAAAGATGAAGCACGAGGCGGAAGCAAATCTCGGAGAAGTACTGGAATGAGAGACGTTCGTTGGCCAGATACTCAAGAGAAGTGGGACATCGTCACAAGATGCTCTGTAATGAGAAGAAAGTGATAGTGGACACACGTAGAAGCGAAGAGCTTGCTCGGACATTCAGACATGTCAAAACACCGGATCTGGATGTTGATGAAAAAGGTAAGAGGTAAAGAGTGAGGTAAGGAGTGAAGTAAGAATCCCACAGTACCACGATTCCACCCGTGGTTTTATGTAAGATTTCCTCTCCTTAGATAGGAGATGACGTCTTACATACGGATAAATAAGAGGTTAGAACAGGTTAGGATACGATTCAATGGATATTTATGATTAGGATCTTAGAGATACGTCAAAATAGGTTAAGTAAACTTAGGGCATGTTTCCATAACTAATCATCACATCATAAAAGAAAAAGTAATGATTAAAAAGGTTAGTTTGTATGTGTTATTATCATAGGTCAGAACAGAGGGAGTTAAATTAGGTTGAGTATTGTTAAAATATTAGTATATATCTCAAATTAACTGTAGGTTAATTTTAAATCTATTAGGACATAAAATTATAAAATATGTTAGATATAGAAGGTTTTATTATGTTTGGATTATTTGTATGGGATTAGATTATGTTATAAAAAAAGTAAGATAAGTTAGGTTAGATTAGGTATATCAGGGGTGCTCTCCATTAAGGAAGATGATGAGCGGAAGCTGGAGAGGCAATAGGAAGAAAGTATAGGAATAGGTTAAGTTAGGAAAATGGTATGAATAGTTTGAACAATTTATAGTATCATTGGTATATAAATGGTTAAGATAGGTTAGGAATTGATCGTTTGGTATTTATCATCTCAGTATTTAGTTTAAAGACTTTATACTATTAGTAATTCGAGTTGGTTCGAGGTTGATTGCAAAAAAAATGAAAATTATGTAATTGTCCACTAATTCAACGTAAAAGAGACAGCAATCTACATTTGCACAACTAGTTGATGTATGGTTGCAGAAACACAATTAATTACTCAAAAAGTTGTCAGATCGAGCGACAATTACGGAAATGTTTCCAAAAAGTTTGTCGCCTTTTTGTTGCTATTTACAGCAACACATACATTCCGAAAAACAGGATTAAATTTGTTTCAATCTGCAACACGTCCGTCCACCCCCTATCACGAATTTATGTTCGAGCTGTGTATTTTATACTTGTACATTTTTTTTGCTGTATATACGTTGTTGTTGTTGTTGTTCACGCTCGTTTCAGTATTCACATAATTTATAATTGGCAAAGTTTACTGGGAAACGAATAAATGCGATTAGCGCAACAGAACTTTCTCATAATGATATTTTGCATCGATTTAAAAACTCGAGTCTTTCCATGGAAGGAACAAATTATAAGGTGTAAAGAGAAAAAAATAAATAATATGATTCGCGCTGCTTGTAATAATGCAAGGATTATTAATTTAATTGCACTCAAGATGAGCGCTAATTGCTGATTCTTCCTAGCGAAATTAAGGATGTTTTTTCTTCTTCGTTATATCGAAGGATGTTATTATTTATAAGAAAGAATTGGAAAGCCAAAGTCAATATTATCATATCATATTTTATAAGGTAAATATCTGAAGAGGAGTAAGAAAACAATGAGGGGACGGTTATTTTTTTTTTGTAGGGGATGCTGTCCAAAAAACGCAGTCGAGTGAGAAGAGGCTTATCAAAAAGAATAATAATTAATTCCAAACAAATTTTATCCATAAACAAACATTTTTTACATTGAGGATCCTCCAACATTCATTTCCCCTATTTCCTTTATGTTTCTTTTTCATAAACTCACCCACTTTTATTATTCTCAGTAATTATAAAAGCGTAAAATTTAATTATTGATATAGCTGGAAATGCATAATTCATTTTGTGAAAAATACAATTTTTGTCACTCTACAATTGTTTTTTTTATGTGTTTTCGTTATTATGAAAACTGTGTAATTCATATATTTTTTTGTTCTTATAAAAAAACTTGAATTATTTTGTTTTGAAAAACGTAATTATGCATTCTTTTTCTGAAATTGTACTTATATAAACTAGTTTTACTACAAATTCATAATTGTTTTTGGCGAAGATACAATTTTCTAAATGTATTTATATTATTATGAGCATTATTATATTTTATACTTGTTACTGTGTATATATGAATGTGGGATGGTGAGGATTTGTATTTGGTATTCTGAGAGCAGCGCTTCGTTAAAGTATTTAAAAGGGGCAGAGCCATAAGCTTCTTATTGGCAGTTGCAGTGCACCGGATAAAACACGTGCAACAGGATTTTCATTATCTCAGGAATGGTTCCCCTGATGAATGTCTTGCATGTAAATGATCACCATTAAACATACTTATATCGATTCTGTTCTGTATACTCTACACATTAAAATTCATGGAAATACACGGATTAAAGCTGCTTGCGTAGGTGAACGTAGGAAGATCTATGCGAATTTGAGTTTAGCTCAAATTTAATATACAGAGTGGCATGAAAGAAGCGTTACTGTTTCGTTATTAAATAACTTGTAAACTAAACAAGATAAATATATTTCTTTTTTGTACATAGTTTAATAAATATTTGTTATTTTATGTAGAATATTATCTAAATCAAAGAGACTTTTAGTAAATATGAAAAGTTTCAATTTTCATGAATTATTTTTACAACTTTCATGTAAAATGTATGAAATTTTAATAGAAAAAAAAAGTGCAATTTTCTTTAGATTAATATTATGCACTATCTAATAGTTAAGACATCCACTATATATATATGTAACAATCAAAATATTATCTCAAAAGAAAATATATCTTTTTAAATACATTTATGTCTTCATTCATTGGAAACAGGTCTAGTTTCCAATGAATGAAGACATTAACTCTTTGAAAGCCAGAAATTCCTAAATTTCTAAACCGAACAAATTTCTAGACAACCAAATCATACAATTTTGATATTAATAAAATAATATCAATCAAATTAAAGGACATTTTATAGAAAATTATTTTATAGTAATGTCCCAATAGTCATGTTTAAAAGGTATAGATAGAATCTTGTATATGTTTCTATGATATACACAAAATTATATTTAAGGAATATAAAAATGTATAAGGAATGAAACAAAGTTTGTTTTATTCAGAAAAATAATACAATTATAGATATGTTAGCTTTGTTAATTATTATCCATGTCAACGGTCACAATTCCTCTTCCGTGGACAAACGTGCTTTTGTATTGTTCTGGTATGGGATGTTCGATGTAATCTCCTGCGCCTCTGGGCACCAGCACATTCATTTCTGAGGACTTCGAGCTGATAATTTGGACGTCCAGAGAGTCCCTGCTCAGATATATCTGACAGCCATCCGTATTCATGATCATGATAGTCGATACCTTCGAAATCACTTGCATCCGAACGGCCCTGCAATTTATGAATTCCAACGCCGATATGACGCTATCGAAGAGTACGGATGTCTTCGTGCAGGAATCCAGGATAATCGAATTCACTTTTCCCTTAACGGTCAACGTGGAATCTGCGCATTTATACAAGTATATAGAATTGTCCATGCCGGCATCGCACACCGTCAGACCGTGATTGCCATTCTGGTGCTCGATATTCCATTTATTCGACTCCCGGATGAACCTGGCTGCAGTTTCGGTGATGGCCTTCTTTCTCTCCCCGAAAGGAGCGCTCGTCGGCGTTGCTGTTTTTATGTCCTGCGCGAGACTCGGACTCGGTTTCGGTCTCGCGTTTTCATCCACTTTCCTCAGGTTGCGACAGATGTGCTCACCTTGATTGATTTCATCGAAGAGGAGCTTAGGCTTGAGGACGAGGCCAGTCGCGTGATTATTCTTCACGTACTCCTGCAACTCGTTCAACGTTCTGCTCCACGCGTTCACCCAATCGATATGGTTGATGTCCACGTTCCTCCATTCTCTTAAAATCCTGTTCGTGTAATATTCTCCGGCATCCCTTATTTCTTTGATGTAATGAGAGGGGGATGGTCTCACCGTGATCCAGGCCAAAGCAGAGACGCCTTCGCCGATTGCAGAGAGATGATTGAAATGCGGCGAGGATCGGTTCTTGTTGCAGAATTCTTGCACGGTTTTAATATGTTGCGAGACGGGATGGAGAAGGTCTGCAATGTCCGCTTGCTTTGGCTGCTTCGTTTGGTATATCGCACTAATATATTTTAATTGCGCTTGGAACGCTTTGTGAACCACTTGGCTCTGGATGGCAACGACGTCGCCGATTTCCGATGAGATCCCCACATACTCAGCCAAAGGACCGTGCAGTATCTCTTGGTACTTCTCAATACTCATCTCGACTCTCTTCACACAAAAGCTAATAAAGTCAAACGACTTGTCAGATTTAGTGTTTTTTTTTTGTTTTATCGATATTAATATTACTTATAGATTTTAGTAGTCCTTGAGTTGTTATATTTCCATTTTGATATACTATAACCAAAAAATATAGCTTCAATATATATATTAAAAGTTTTTTACTAATCTCGTAATACAAATTTAAAACTGTACTTCTTAATTGAAGTTTAAAAAAAGTTTTCTTAAATCTGACATCAAACGTGCATGAAACTGTAATTTGTACTGTGCATGACACGTGTTTGTACTTTTCACTTTAATTTGAGTATAAATACTTGAAATTATCATGTGTGGTTGACGAATAATACTATAAAATGTAGAGACATTGCTTTTATACTTTTTACAAAATATTTTTCAAGTTTGACAGTGGTATAAAGAAACCTGATAATAAACGAATATTAATTATTTTACTGTTGGCGTTAATTATAGTATTTACAATTATAATTGGCAGCCAAACCCTAATACTTGTAATTTTTTTGAAGTTTTCGTTTTAATTAAACTATTTATACCAGCGGTCGGGGAACCGGGGTAAATTACCCAAAATGGGGTAAAAAGGGAAATTTTTCTAATTTCATCTTACCAAACTCAGAGAGCGGTTCTCTGACTACTTTTCAGATC
>NW_017097756.1:48662-50122 GCF_001412225.1 Nicrophorus vespilloides
ACGCCGAAGACTGTATTCAAATTGGTCTTACATCAAAACGTCGCAATTTTAAAGTAATTATATCAAACATGAAGCAACATCATGTTTCCAAAACCTGAAGGGTTAAAGATTTCAATTAATTTTTGTTTGTTCCAATTTAAGAATTTTATTTTGTTTGTCTATTACTATTTGTTACTATTTTCATGTAACTTTTTTTTATAAATATGTAAATGCAAATTATATCAATAAATAATGTTTATTTAAAATTTACATTGATTGTTTCATGAATTCAGAATGGGGGAGTAATATCGACTTACGCAATAATATTTTGGGGTAATGGTTAAAAAAGTTTCCCGACCGCTGATATAGGTGTTGACTATGTGGTCATGTATTATTATTGGCCTGTGAATTCTGCTGTCCTGAAGGTCTTTAGGTAGATCATACGTCCTTTTACTTTGATGTTAGGTATGCCCGGTATGGGTTTTGTTGACCTCTTCGGACATTTGAAAGACCATGCAGCATGATCCTTCGAGTTGCATGTCATACATCAGGGGGGAAGTGGTGAAGTGCATCGGTTTGTCCGATGTTGGCTCTGGCATTTGGAGCACTTGGTCTTCTTGCGACTTACATTCGTTGCGTGAGTGAATTCTTGACACCTGGCGCAAGACACAGGTATAAGAGGTGGTGGAATGCTCTCTATTGCCCTCATGAACAAGCCCTCATGTAGAAGTCGACTGGAAGGACGATTTCTTTTTATTTCAGTGGAATTGATACAAATAGTATGAAGTAAGATAAAGTAGTCATCATTAGGAGAGAGTTGACAAAAGAGCAATCACCCATCTAATAATTTATCATTCAGTATCCTCTCTTTAGTAGAAAATAGAATGCATTAGTATTGAAATAAAAACTGTGATTAAAAATAAACTACAATCTTTTTTTTTTATAGAAAATTAAAGAATAATACAAAACTGTTACTAACAGAATTAATACTTCTTTATTATATAAAACAGTAATTAAAGATAAGCTAGTGATCGGAAACGTATTAACTCCTTCGTTAATTGTATCTGTTACGTAACATTGAATCATAGATTTAAATTTAGAAAATTATTTAATTTAAAAAATACACTTTTTCTTTTCTAATTTCATATAGAATTTGCATCTATTATAAACAGTAATGAACCTTTTCTCTGCTTTTGATTTTTACATTGGGCTTTGTTATTTAGTCTGAATTTTAAACTCGCCACTTTTGTATCGGATTTTTATGATACAGACGAATATAGGCCAATGAAATGAACAATATAAATGTAAAATATGGTAAATTTTCTATCAAACGATGTAGGCAACCTATGTTACTAATTTACTAATATAAATATTTGAAGTATGTTATTACTTTATGTACAAATAATATAGTTCTTAATAAGTTTAAATCATATGCGAATTAATATATTTATTCATTAAATCCTTCGTTAATTGTATTGTAT
>NW_017097756.1:50129-56320 GCF_001412225.1 Nicrophorus vespilloides
TAGAATTTGCATCTATTATAAAAAGTAATGAACCTTTTCTCTGCTTTTGATTTTTACATTGGGCTTTGTTATTTAGTCTGAATTTTAAACTCGCCACTTTCGTATCGGATTTTTGTGATACAAACGAATATAGCCAATGAAATGAACAATTTAAATGTAAAATAAGGTAAATTTTCTATCAAACGATGTAGGCAACCTATGTTACTAATTTAATAATATAAATATTTGAAGTATGTTATTACTTTATTTACAAATAATATAGTTCTTAATCAGTTTAAATCATATGCGAATTAATATATTTATTCATTAAATCCTTCGTTAATTGTATTGTATCGATCTGTTACGTAACATTGAATCATAGATTTAAATTTAGAAAATTATTTAATTTAAAAAATATACTTTTTCTTTTCTAATTTCATATAGAATTTGCATCTATTATAAACAATAATGGACCTTTTCTCTGCTTTTGATTTTTACATTGGGCTTTGTTATTTAGTCTAAATTTGAAACTCGCCACTTTCGTATCGGATTTTTGTGATACAGACGAATATAGCCAATGAAATAAATAATATAAATGTAAAACAAGGTAAATTTTCTATCAAATGATGTAGGCAACCTATGTTACTAATTTACTAATATAAATATTTGAAGTATGTTATTACTTTATTACAAATAATATTGTTCTTAATAAGTTTATATTTCATATAGAATTTGCATCTATTATAAAAAGTAATGAACCTTTTCTCTGCTTTTGATTTTTACATTGGGCTTTGTTATTTAGTCTAAATTTGAAACTCGCCACTTTCGTATCGGATTTTTGTGATAAATTTAAAATAAGGTAAATTTACTACCAAACGATGTAGGCAACCTATGTTACTAATTTACTAATATAAATATTTGAAGTATGCTATTACTGTATTTACAAATAATATAGTTCTTAATAAGTTTAAATCATATGCGAATTAATATATTTATTCATTAGTGCAATTAGAAATTGCTTTTAATTAGTTTTAATTATTAACAAGTTACGATGTAGGCAACTCAATGTTACGTAACTTTAATTCTTTTCTTGTAGGATAATTAGTAAATGTATTATATAAGTTTGATGTGTGGATGTGGGCCATCTGGAGGAACGCGCTCGAAACTAATTGGGAGAATTTTGTGTAGAACGGTTGGCATTGCTGTCAACGTCCATCTGTCAGATGTTTAGCATGTTGGCATCTGTGTTGGAATCCAGACGCTGTTGCGCAACTGATTTTCTCGGTTTTCCCATTTAAAAACAAAACTGAAAATGCCGAGTTTTCAGTTACGCAACCGGACGGCCGCGTAATTAGGTCCGAATTGGACATGAGGGAGGTGGTGAACGACGAGCGGAAAGTGCGCAGCCCCCCGGAAAATCGCAGTTTCGTGATCAGCTGGAAGCCATCTTGTTATGTTTATATATGTATATGCAATGAAACGTAAACATGGGATGCTCTGATTTAAATTGTCTTCCGTGGACCGGAGTCTCCCCGAGGTATGATGCTGTTACTGGGGACAACAGTATGCTAGGTGAGTTCCCGGATCGCATTTCCCTTCGAGTCCCCCCAAACTTTCCGTTACGCTCAATTAAGGCCAGCTGCAGCTACCCATGTAACATGGCCACTGAGAGGTCGTTTTTTTGGCGGCAATTACGATTCCAGTTTACTCGGCCCGCTGCATGCAAGACCGTTTTAACCCTCAATTTCTTGAAAAAAAAAGAAACGCACACAATCCAATTAAACGCGATGCCCTTTCTTGATAGACTGTATATGTTTTAGATTGAAAATGGCAAACAGTGAGGGACAAACTGAGTTACTAACTGGTTGGTCGTGTGTGGTGCATCAACCTAGTGAAGATCCAGAACCCTCCGAGTTGCCAAGCACTGTTGATATCACAGCGTTCAGTGCCGGCCTCAACGTGGAACCGTCAGCGAACGCCCAGAACAACGAGGGCTCCGAAACGGACAGCGACTCTGACTCTGATTCAAATGTACGTACACTTACAGAAACCCACAACAAAACTAAATCTATGCAATAATAAAAACTTTAATTTGTAGAATTCTGGGAGCGATGGCTCAGGATCATGCAGTCAATCGGATTCCTCTGATTCGGACAGCTCAAGTTCATCCCAAGGCTCATCCTCAGGTTCATCATCTCCTGAGTTCTCGGTGACGTCCCAGCCAAACGGTTTGCGTATGACAATAGCGACGGTGCGGAAATCCTGTGCCAGCCCAGTACTGGATAAGGGCAAAAGTGATGTCAAACAGGCGGACAAAAAGTGCGCTCCCAAGTTGAGCTCCAGTTCATCGAGTGCATGCTCGGAATCTGATTCCGAGGACTCTGAAGACAGTGACAATGCTAAAAGTGATGAGGCTCTCAAAGCCAGCAGCAAAAAGGAGGTGGTGGTCACGAAAAAGGTGTGCAAGGTGAAGCCTAAAGTTGAGAGGAAGGTGGAGAGGCGTGTAGTGACCAGAAGGGAGGCAGCTGGGTCCAAAAGCAGCAATGGCAAGGCCAAGGGAAAAACGAAAAGGAAGAAGGTAAATTGTCGTGGGTTCATTGTGGTGATGGTTTTAGAGTTAAGGTTACTTGAATTATCTAAATTTTGAAAAATAAATAATCTAATATGTGTCTGTAATGCACGAGTTGGATTACGAATATTTGAATTGTTCAGTAGATGCGCTTTGTTTTGGACTTTCACTTTTTATGTACGTCGTATGCGGTTATTAATTAATTAACAAAGATTGTGGTTTCGTAACGACTCAATTACGTCTGGCGATTGTCCGCAGATGATAAGAGTTGGCGGTCATCGATTAGAGGTGGGCTTTTGTAATGTATTCGGTTTTTGTGGGCGGTGAAAAAAAAAGCAAAGGGTGTCGTCGCGAGAGGGTGGTTTTCCGAGCATTAGCATGCGATGATTTATGGCCTGAGGGGGTGTCGCGACTTCCTGGGGTCTGGTAGTGGACCTCGGTGAACAGAAACGTTGATAGTTCGTTCGCGAGAGTTGCTCGCTTTGCTGACCCCTTCATTCATCGGTGCAGTCAAGAAGTCGACGATAGTCGAACCGCGGGAAACGCGCGGTTGCGGCTCCTCACCAGCCAGTGCGTATCGTGACCGCGCGCGCGGTTCATTCAGTCGCGAAATTTTATCGCGTTTGTTTGTATACACTTCTAGTGTGTGTATCCGCGACTACAAGTCGAGAATAAGTCATGGTGCGGCACGTGGATACATTCGGGAGTGCCTTCGACAGTGGGGCTATCGCCGAAGGCGTCTGGGAATACGTCACCCACTTGGTAAAATCCTACCACAATCTGGACTGCCACCAGTTCTGCCAGTATCAGGTACAGGACCATACAAATCCATCATCTTCGATGGTGCCTGAAACCTCTACTGGATGGAAACCATCCTCTTGCGATCATCATTTCTCATTTATTCCTTATAAATTTTTCGCGCCGGTGTGATTATTCAGGTCGGATATCTGATGGGGAGATACATACAACGGAGAGTTGAAGAATAGTAATGAAGGAAGTCTCGGGGCTTTGTTTTCGCCTAATTGCCGGCTCCCTCAGCTATCATCAACTCGATTTCATTACGACGTCGACGACGGTACAAAACCGGCAAACCCAGTCCCGAGTCTCAATGTCAATGTTACAAACGCTTTCGCGCGCATTTGCCAAATACGTACGTGCACTCCAGCCAGCAGGATTCCGAGCGCACAGATTCTCTCCTCTCGTGTGTTTGCTCAATTCGAAAATGAACCCATCAAGGTTGATTGAATTCCGTGAAGCGCGGACGAGCGACCAAGAGACAAGAGCAGCACCGAAAATAAGAACAACATGCCGCTTCTTACTCACTTTATTTATGCTTGTACGGCGAGGAGCAAGGTTGAACACATCGATTTGCCAACAATGCATCCATCTCGCATGTAATTGCATTAAACTCCTACAACGTGTTTCCATTTCAATATTTATTCCACGCAAAATATATTTCATTCCACATTTAAAATCATTCAGTCGCGAAATTTTAGTCACCAATGATTTAAATACATGTGATATACTTTACATTTTTTATATTTTTCTAATTTAATCATTTTAAAAGTTAATTAAATTACTTAAAAGTAAATTTTGATAAATTGAAAAGAAAATGATTATACTTAACATTTTTATATTATAATTGTATAACATAATACAAACTTAATGTTATTAACCTTTTTTTTTTGTTAAAGTTATGAAATTGTTTGTTTAAGTAAAGTAATTTATAAAATGAAGCCTTGGATTATGCAAAGGTATCTCGCAATTGTCTAGACAATTTGATTTGAATCGGCCCGAAAAAAAAAAGAGCGTTCTATTTCCAAGGGTAAATTTATGTTAAATTGTTAACGTGATTAACATTTAAAACACAAATTTGTTGTATTTGTAAATTAGATTGTTGAAGCGTTTCGAAACTTTAATCTGCGCGTATATGTAGAATGCGTTTAATCGTTCGGCAATGATTCAAGACGTCGTCGTCGTTGTTTCTTCATTATTATTATATTTTTTTTATATTTCGTTATTCCTTTTGTAAACGAGACTACTCATGCAGACGAATTTGATGCGGGAACCTTGGAATTCGCGGAGAATTCTCGTGCAGGATTGAGGCTGCACAGATCCAAACCGAACTTCAACATAACGTATATAAATAGTGTTTGAATCATCATAATTCGGTTCTTGTTGTTGTTATATCATGCGGTCTGCGGTCAACGCTTATCTTCTCCTCCTCCTCCTTCCTACAATCGATTCGTATCACGGCCAATTGATCGGCTAATGGATGCAACAAATACATTATTCGAATGATGTTCGCAAAGTAATTGATCAAGTAGCTCGATTCCTTCACGCTCTTTTTTTTATCGTTTCCTCTCTGCAATCCGACAATTATTCATGCAATTAAAGCGATCGTTAAGTCGCCTTTTGTTGTCATCCAACTCGATTCTTCTCAAACATATCCTTCATTCTTGTACCAATATTAAATTACACTTATTTTTTGACATTTTGTTCTGTTTCTCTCAAACACTTGCTTCATTGTTATAACAATATTAAATTACATTTATTTTTAGGATATTTTCGTGACCATCGATTCCGTAATTAAATTAACATTTTTTTTCTCTATCTCGAACGCTTCTTTCTTCTTTTTTTTTTGTATATGCTACAGGCGTCATAAAGTTGGGTGTTGATTCGATTCCAAGATGTATCATCGATATTTCAGCGCTGAAAATAAACTCAATTTCATCATATTTTGTTATTGAATAATGAATTTTATATATATTGAAAAAGAGGAAAGAATTGCAGTTGCGTTTATTTCTATAATAAATAGACGAAATTATAATTGCGCGACCTTCGACGAGCGCCCCCCGTTTGTTTACCTATAATCAAACGGGGGGGAAAGGTCAAAGGGTACATCTCGAAATACTACTCTATTTTTAACGATTCTTGACCGTGTTGAACTTTACACTAATTATACATTATGCACGCAAATCAAAGTTTCAACATAAATAATACATTTTCTGATCGATCATTTCAATACGTTTACAACACGTATTTTGTAATTATTTCAGTCATTTCAATGTAAAATTTCGAAAATTTGCTCCATTAAAAACAATTTAACAATGTAAATTTTGATGCTAAAAATCACACAAATTTCAACACAACTAATACAGTTTCTGATCGATCATTTCAATACGTTTCTAACACCTATTTTGTAATTATTTCATTCATTTCAATGTAAAATTTCGAAAATTTTCTTCATTAAAAACAATTTAACAATGTAAATTTTGATGCTAAAAATCACACAAATTTCAACACAACTAATACATTTTCTGATCGATCATTTCAATACGTTTATAACACGTATTTTGTAATTATTTCATTCATTTCAATGTAAAATTTCGAAAATTTGCTCCATTAAACAATTCAATGTATTTACTAAAATCACACAATCCAAAAATTTGATGATATTTATACGTTATACACATATTTTGTAATTATTTCATTCATTTCAATGTAAAATTTCGAAAATTTGCTCCATTAAAAACAATTAACAATGTAAATTTTGACTGCTAAAAATCACACAAATTTCAACACAACTAATACATTTTCTGATCGATCATTTCAATACGTTTACTAACACGTATTTTGTAAT
>NW_017097757.1:0-6273 GCF_001412225.1 Nicrophorus vespilloides
TTGGCTGTAATTCGTGTTCAAAGTTTAAAAAATGCTCGAAAAACAGTGTTTTTACATTTCATTGATTTTCTCGAAAACTATAATGCGCATAGAATAGGGAGCGTAAATCCAATAATGCATATGAAAGCTGAATGTTTGAGGAATCGCAAGTATCGATATATTACTGTGCTCTTATTGATATTGCTGTAATACGCGTTCCTTTTATGAAATGGAGGGTGTGGGGAGACGCCAAATGATTACATACTTTTGAGGGAGGCGTAGTAACATCAAGTTTGGAAACCACTGATCTAACGACATAACTGGTACATTTTATAATTACCTCTAAAAGTATTAATGATTACTAATAAAATTTATAAAAATTATAATTTATTAAACAAATTCACAAAAATTCAGATAAAATTTAAACATATATTATATGGGTATAAAATTTCCATAGTTTGAAGCTACATGTACAAATTAAAATGTATACAAATATTAACAAAGTGAATAAAATAAGGAACATGTGGAGTGTCAGTGAAAAAAAAAAGTATTGTGTTGTATAAAAATAATATTAATGTTTCTTTTTTCATAACAATAGAAATAGTAATAATATTAATTTAAAAACGTATAAAAATAAATTAGTATTTAAGTTGATTCAAAAACCTCGATGCCAGTTTCTAGCGACCTCAAGGAATTCCCTGAAATCAATCAAAAAAAAGCATTGATTTTAAGACTGTAATCTCGCTAGATAAAAGGAAATTCAAATTGTTAACTTATAATGTTTGACTCACTCAATCCATTGGGGCACTTCAGAGTGACTGGTGATCTCGAGATGATCGGCCCTGTACTTGGCAGGAATCTGATGATAGCTGACCGGACCCTGCTTCTCCTGTCTGTTATCTTTAGCTATTTCGTACAGTTTTTCACCTAGGAAGTATGGTATAACGGAATCATCTTCGGCGTGAAGAATCATGATGGGACAGTCCACGTCGAGGATGTTGGTGGTAGTCTTGAAATGGAATTTGTTGCGTTCAAGAGGATCCAAGACTGTTGGCTCAAACCATGGCAACCACGCGAATATCTGCAATAAGATTTATGTATTATTGTTTTGTTTAGCTATAATTGAAGATGCTGACTTTTCCTAAGGGATGGTACACGATTTCTTCTCTCATAGTGGTGAAAGGGGCTTCCAGTATGAGGCCAGAAGGGACGGTTCCTTGTTTCCGCAACTCTTTGAGCGTGTGCGTGGATAAGGCTGTTCCCAGAGAATGTCCCCAGACGAAGATCTTCGGACTCTTAGACAAGCCCTCGACGTAACGATAGAGCTGCATGGAATCGCTAACTACAGCGGCTTCGCTCAAAAGCGCGTCTGTTGAATCGCCGTAACCTGAAGTCAAAGTTTGTTTAAAAATGAATTAAATGTTAAAATAGGATTAAGAGCACTCACCGCGATAATCGAAGGCCACGACGTAGAAGTACTTCCTGAGCACTTGATAGGTTGGGTAAGGGTATATCCTGGTACCGCTGTTTCCATGGAAATAGATGATGATAGGTTTCTTGGTGCGTCTGAGCTCTTGGATGAAGTCAAAGTTCGGATCGTTTTCGGCCTCCTCTATCGTATCCTCGGGCACGACCATCCATACACCCAAAGATAGTTTACTAGAGCTAGTATAAATATCGTCGACCGTGACGTACATGTTCTTAACACCGACAGCGCCGTAAAGAGCGTAGTTTTCGTACTGCGGATTTTCGGGTTGATCAACTGAAATCATCAAAATATAATTTACAATAAATAAATTAAAATAAAGCTTACAATTGGGGAACATCACGAATCGCTGCAGACTGATGCTCTCCATGAAGATAATGGGGAATATCACGAAAACCGTTAAGAATAGAAGAACCGCTATAATCAAACTAAACTTGAGGATTAATAAAAACAAACAAAAACTAATTGTTATAAATGTTACATTATGATTGCTGTCCATTTGAGCGCTTTGGGCCAACAGGATTGTTTTCTGTCGTTTTCATCTTCTCGATCGAATTCGTGAAACTCATCGGTGTGTCTCTTCTGCAAATCAATTAATAATTACTGCACTCGATTGCGGGAATCGATCATTACGCACCTTCCTTCCGCAGCACATCGGCATCTTTTCCTCCGTCGACTATTCGAAACTAGCCAAATCGCTTAATCTGACTGAAACGGAGGAGAGATTATCAGAATGCTGATTACGTGTTTATCAGATATGCTAAATGAAATTGCTCGAGTGTAGTAGGCCAAGAGGGAAGAGTGTACCAATGAAAATACACGGCAGGATAACAATGACAAATATTTGGAGATGATTAACGCAGTCATGATTTTAGAACGTTTATTTACTAACTTTTACTTACGCTCGGATACTCGTGAATCACGCGATATCTTAGCTTCAAGTCTTTTAGTCGAATTGGAAATGTAAATAATATGATTTCGGTTTTCATATAAACCTGTAAATATTTGGTTTATTTGTTTGCTCAAGTTTTCAACAACGCTTTAACAACAACACTTTAACAACAACAACAAATTGAAACTGATTACAAATTCAAACCGGTTTACGCATACTTTCATTGATAATGTCATTGTTTGTAGTAAAGTGAATTTTCCAAATTATTTATATAAATTTCTAACCCATAGGAAAGTCCTGATTATACAAACTAAACTGTGACCAATTTCCTCAAGAGTGACGAATTCTATATTTAAAAAAAAAATGTATCAAATTAATTTTAAAGATTATCTCAGATATTTCCAAATAAATTTAATCAAATTATGTTGCAGCATCAATAACGAGAAGAAATTTAATTGCACTTTAACAACTGCCTATAATTATGAAAGTGAAATTTTTTGTAGCGCCAATTTGAAAACAACGTCGGAGGCAATCGTAAGAAAGCGAAATAAATTCTAAAAAAAGAAATATGCAATTATTATCAAACGAAACAGCCGCATGTTCGAACGTGCTTTTTTTCTATATTTTCTCTATCTAAATTACGTCCGTGATAATTACAAACCGCACTCGACCAAAGGTTTCAATACTGCGAAAAAAACTAATTTCAAAGTTAAAATTGTGAAAAAAAAATAAGTATTAAGTGTATAAAATCACGTTAAATTGTTTGATTGTTATAAACTTAAATAAAAACCATTCAACGTAAATAAAATTAATATAAATTGTGTTTGATGGATTCAAGGAGGATTTATCTGATTACTTAGAATTTTTTGGTACGCATTTTCGTACGAATCGAGTCAATTATTAATTGATAATCCTCGCACTAATCAAAGATTTCAATAGACTGAATTAAACTCACCCAATTTAAGCAATATGCTTAATCACGGAGCAGGAATTGTAAACTATATACAATCTATTCGAATTGACTTGACAATTGAATTCAAATTATAAATTCAAATTCAAACAAAATAAAATAAAAAAAACTATTGAGCGGAGCGCGAAGATGCGATTCCTGCGAGCGACTAAGGAAAACTGTCGTGTCTCCACGATCATTCTGTGACAATCAATTCCCCCACATTTTAGTACATTTCGCCTGTGTTTATTTATTTCAACCAAATGCTGAACTTGCTCATCGTCAGGGCTATCTTAATTGTTTTGGCGATCGTCATCAATTAGATTAGATGCGAAATTGGTTTACTCATTGAAAAAAAAAATCGTTAAGGAATGATGATACTAAAAATAGAGACTTCTCCATTCATAGTTTAGTAGAAATATCATAAAATCTAATTCCTTCATCTATAAAATTTTATAATTTATGATTGCATAATTAGAATGAAATTATTAGTGCATATCATTTGAGGAAGAATCTTGTATAGATTCTGGACTTTCTTCTGAATCAACAAGAAAAAGTTATCAAAATTCATTACTTACATAATCATCAATGTAAAGTAGTTTCCTTTCTTGAATTCAATATTACGTTTCCAATAATCTACTGCAAACGACAGAAAGAAGAAAGAGAATGTAATCTACAAATTATTTGCAATCTTTCATCCAGACAATTCATCGATTTTAATCTCGAGTTTATCAATCAGTAAAAATCTAAATGAGTCATCTACGAAGGAATTCAAGGGGATTCACATGAAGGTGTAAAATAATTATTATGTGTTTTTTTTTACAAAAATATACAATGTTTTATTATTAGGAAACAGAAACAAACAAAAAAAATAATATTATTAATAATAAGAGATAGGAATTATCGTTTTGAATCTTCGACTATTGGGAAATTTTGGGGATGCGAGTGAAAATTTAAAAGAAAAATATATATTTAGTAAATTAGAATACAGCGAAATAAAGATGATCAGGAGATATCAATAAATATTAAATAATAAATACACTATGAAAGAAGGAAAACGAAAATTATACGGTGCTGTACGACCATATGCCTTCATGGAATCTTGTCATTTTGGTGCTTAGTTAATCACAAATCCTTTTTTTTTGCTACTTAAAGATTACTGCTAAAATCTACGGTTGTTTCCATACGCACGTATGGATTTTAGTTACTTATAGGAATGGTACTTAGCTAGCTACTAACACATGTAAACCAGAACGTAGGTAGAAGAGGAGAGAACTAAGGAAAAAGTTATAATGGATAATTGGAAACTACTAATTGACGCAACAATCCTTAGACCAGCTTCTTTTCCATCGTCTCCTCCGAGGATTCCCGCACGAATTTTCTGTAATAAAAGAAAGAAAAAACAATTACATATTTCTACTTTTTTAAATTGAAATATAAAATGTCAGTTATATAATTATTATTACATAAAGTACTTATAGTTAAAGCTTAATCGTATTTGTTGTGCAATAGGACTTTTTCATATGCGCTCACAACAGCATTGATTATCGAGATTTATCGATTGACTCACTTTTCAATCTAAGTCAAGTAATTGAAGCGATTTACAACCACTCGATTCTTCTATCAATTACATGATTTATTTTTATATATAATAAAAAAATCTGATGTCCACTCCTTTATTGTTAAAATCTTCTGTCTCGTCCCTTGCGAGTGGAAGTCTGGTATAATTGTTTGTATCCCCAACAGTGATAGTGATTTTTCTCTCCTTTCTGGTTACCGTCCTATAACACTCCACCCCTCTCCTACCTAGATAATTCCATCCCCGTCTACCAGTTCAGGTTCCGAGCTGGAAAATCCACTATCCTTTCCCTTACTATCCTCGCTTCCAACTTCCAGACCTCTCACCTCGAGATGAACCTCATTAATAATCGCTTTCTTAAAGTTAAGATCCCGTCATTTCCGTCCTTTAACGTAATTCCGAAATATCCATAAAATTATCTGGCCAATAAATTATTAAAAAATTCTTCTTTTAAAGTACAATAAATATTTTAGAATCATCGAACATATTTAGTTTTAAATAATTCCTTTAAAAAGAACTGACGTCGAAATATAAAAAATAGAAATTGGAGTCTTCCAATTCCAATTTTAATAATTCCATATTCATGTCTTCAATTAGAATATGCCCAAATTTTGCCAGGTTGTTATTTCTGTTGTTAACTAATTGGCAAGTACTACGTTATATGTAAATATATGTGAAACAACAGATTACAAATGTCTATGATATATACGTTACTTGACAAGTCACTTGGAATGTACTGATTTTAATACTGACAAGGTTGGAATTTGGATTTGAAGCTTAAATTAAAAATACGCTTTGCAAACGTATGTATACTTACGTAATAATTTCGTGTATTTCCGGCGCGCGACAGATGAATTTGTGACCGTATCCGAGTTTACTTGGGAAACCCAAGAAGGAAACGTTCCCTTGACTTTCCCGTCGGAAATCGATGGCAGTCTTATAGAGTTTCTCGCCAAGATCGTAAGGCACGACCATATCGTCCTCCGCGTGCAGAATCATGATCGGACAGTCCACCTTGATGATGTGTCTGTCGGAGGCGAAGACGAACCCGTTCTTCAGCATAGGATCGATGATGGTGTAGTGGAACCAAGGCAATGGACGGAAAATCTAATAAACAAAAAAACAACGAGTTAATCTCCATGAGTAAAGGAAGAATCTGGGTTATATTACTTTGGCGAATGGATGTTCGGCGATTTCGTCGGTGAAGCTAGTAAATGGACTCTCGAGGATTAAACCGGTCGGTTTTCGAATGGGCTCCTTGGAGAGTTTCCCCAGGAGATGGGTGGACACACCCGTTCCCAAAGAATGTCCCCAGATGAACACCTTGGCGTTGGTGCGGTTCGTAACCCAATTGTAAATGAACTCGCTGTCTTTAACCAAACCGTCTT
>NW_017097757.1:6279-50476 GCF_001412225.1 Nicrophorus vespilloides
CCCGGTGCGGCGCTACCCGATGCCCGGAATTCCCGTGGTTGTAGATCATCACATTCTGGCCATCTCGAAGAACATCCCCGAAGTACTCCCTGCTATACTCCGTCCGATTATTGACTAAGTTTTCGGGTAGAATGTGCCACACTCCGAGCCGGACGCCTTCATCGGTGTCCAAATAAAAGTTGATCGCTCCATCCACTCCATACTTTCTGGGATTATCGAAATCCGGGTTCTTTGGCCAACTCACTGTTAACCGGAAGCAAACAAATGCATGAATTAAAATGTTTAAAATAATTTCCAACAACAAAAAACAACACACATTGAACAGGAAACGGAAACGAAGAAACGTCCCTGATTCCCATCAGATTACAAACGAATATTGTGCAACGAGCATATTTTGGATCACATTCAAAACACATGTAATTTATGGCATTTCTCCAATCAGAATATAAATATAATATTGAATTTATGCCTAGCATTAATTAATCCGATGAAACGACGCAAGAATTAAACTAAATCTAATATTGAAATTTAAAATTTGCATCGGAGATTATTCAGCTTAATACAGCATGGAATACAGTTATTGATAATATCAATAATTATACAATTTACTTATTAAATGTGATGTGATATAATGACATAATACAAGAATGAAATATTTAGGAATTAAAATGCTACAGTTCTGAAATTTATCTAACATAAATGTTAATTGATAAATTCACACCAAAAGAAGATACAAACAAATAAACTCACCAAAATTGAGAAATACTAAACTCCTTTGTACTCCATAGCAATACTTATAAATAAATGGACCTACTATAAATATAAGGAAAAATATCACCAGTGCCAACTTGAGTGTCCATAAACTTATTCTGCAAGCAAAAGAACAAAACACAAATTAGTTTACAATAAACAATAGAAAAACATTCCAACTGTTACTTGCCAAGTACTTGCGTTGGAACAGTAATTTCACTCAATATTCAGAAAAAAATAATTAAATTAAATTAATTACACACACATGAATATAATTAATTCATCTTATATGTAAATATTGCTCATTTAATAAATACATAGAAAATAGTTTATATTAACAATTGTATGAAAAACACACTCATCCAAGTATTAACCACGATTCACATTGCTTAACTTTCGTAAATTGTTTATAGTTGATATAATATAAGAGTAAAACGTTCAAAGTAAACGAAAATAATTTTTGCATACTTGGAATCGATTAGTTATAATGAATCAAAGTACTTCATAAAAATCCATTATTGCTGCACTTAAAATAAGTATTATAGTTTGGAAAAATAGTAAATAACGAGAACGTTTATTGGGAGTAGCTGGAATCGTTTTCACAACGAATTGTCTGTGAATTTAGACAATCGAAATGTCTTTTGCTTAGTTTCGTGCGTTATTATATTTCTAACAAAGCGGGTTTGGATGTACGGGACTTGCACATCTTTCCGAGAACTCCACTTGCCATTCACCTTGGCAGGAGGCCGAATTGCACAGACCGTAACTTCAACTAAATGAAAAGAAAAGAAAGATAAAAAATAAACCCGAAGTAGGTTCAACGTTCGTTTCGCATTAAATACCGTTCATTATTGTTTAATGAATTACATTACATCAAATAATTGATTAGAATCGCAGCTACGTTCATTGATCATCACTGTTAATCACTATTACATCAAAGAGTAAGAAAGTTAAGCAACGTGCATTGAAGAAAGTACTTGGATGAAATTACTTGTCTTACTATTTTATTACATTACAAATTAGACTAAAATGTTTCAATAAAGTTAAGCAACTACGTTGATGAAATTACTTGGATTACAATTACTTTTCCATAGCACCATTATAATTGCATCAAATAATTGATTAGACTGCGATGTTATAAAAAAAGTTAAGCAAATTGCGCTGAGGAAAGTACTTGGATAGAAGCACTCATCTCGATTTTATAAATCAATTATAGTTAATTATCAAGTAAATCTCTTAACACTGATTACGCAAATCAAACTGATTCTTAAATTCCATGTAAGAAATTGAATTTCATTAATAATACTTGTTTTTGTGATGACAGACTTATTTTTACTATTAGTTTCTTGGAACGCGATTTCTGCTAATGATTTTTTTCCTCAACTGTATAAACAATACGACACATTGTTCTGCAATCAGCAATTTTCTTTAATTGCTTCGCAATTTGTATTCACGTAGCGAGAGTTTCGTTCGTACGTCGGTAAAAATGGAACAATTGAATCAATAAAGCGAAAATTATGACTGTTGCCGGGCATAATTCATAAGGATTACCGCGTTTTGTCGCATTGTTAATAGATTAGTCGAACAATAAATCGTATGATTTTTGCATACCAACCAACAAATTGGACTACAAATCGTATGATCTTCATAGCACCAATTTAACTGCAAATCTGTTTGTGTTTAAACCAGTAGTTTCCAAACTTGATGCCTCCCTTAATAATATTTAATCACAATTTCATAAAACAGATAAAAATTTAGCAGTAATTTGGAAAATTGCTCACTTTCCTCACAGTTTTAAAAACGCTGGTTTAAATTAAATTTATTTCGTGTAAAATATACAAATGAAACATTGCTTAATTCATTGTACGAATGTAAAAAATTAACAATTGCATATCCATAGTTTGAAAGGTCAATCCTTGACTTAAATAGTCATTGTAATTTTTTTAATTTTATTGAATAATTTAAATTTGTAAAAAATTTTAAAATATCGGTTAATGAAAACGTGTTGCAGCAGGTGTGCACGTGGCAAAAGAAAATAGCCGAAACGAAATTTGTGATGGTACATAATAAGCTATGTACGAATACGATCAAGGACGCGTTTGAAAAGTGTTAAGAAACAAAAGGAGAGCAAGATTCAGTTTGAGGAGATAGAGAAATACTTTCACTCTCCGCGTTTTACGTAATCGCATCCATTGGGTGATCAATATTGGAAATTTTTAAATTTTTTTTTTTGCAACGCTTAGAAATCGACAATCAATTTTGCAAAAAAAAACATTTATTCCGATTAATCCAGGTTAATGTCGCACGACAATAGGATATTAATTAATTAATCTATTGTTCTTCTACCTCTTTCCTACTTATCAAGCCTACAATTTACTACTTGTACAGACTTTCCGAGACAACGTTTTAATCTTGTTGTTTATATTCCAATTAAAACTTGCCACGAAAAAAACAATACAAAATCGAAGAAAAACAATACGGGCTTGGTTTTTCCATCGATAAACACGAAAACATGTAATTTATTAAACCCATTCTTATGCATTTATTTTCAGTCTACGAATTTTAAACTTAATTCGGTAATTGCAATCTGCTGAAATCAACAACAAACAAATATAACTTTACTAAAATCGTAACGAACTAACGCATACATTTTTATTTAAGATTTTCTCTAGTTCCACTGTGTTTTTCCAATATAAAAAGATAGTTACATTTGCATGAATCGAGGTACAAAAACCATTATAATTTAATCAAAAAACCAAACACTTTTGCCGTATCACTCACATAAATAATATGTTTTGTATGCATAATTTCTATACACGGCTGTACACGTTTTTAATCAAAGTTTATCTCTGCAGCTGTTCCGAAAATTTCAGGTAAAACGGATCAATATGCAACACCCTACTGTATTTTCTTTCAGATTTCCCCGATTCATTCAAAGCTGCAATGAGGAACTGACCGATTGTTGCGTTTCCTGCGTGCTGAGAAGAAACTTTCGGTATTACATAAAATGCGGAACGAAAGAGTCGTCCGGTTAGCACATAGTTGCCATTTCCAGAAAAGTTTCTTTCAACTAAACATTATCAGTTATTGATATTTCTTTCCTTGATAAACAAATTCAATACAAAAAAATGTTTGCTTGCAAATAAATAAAATACAAGTCACGTAAATTAGTTAAATTTAATCTTAATTACTAAATTATAAAGTTGAGTAAAGTAGATATTTAAATTACTAAAGCAAAAAAAAAAACATATTTAAGTTGTTCTAGAAAATTTCCTAAAAATGATAAATTTAATAATAAATATTTATGGAATATATAAACAATTGAACTCAATACATATTAACACACAATAAATGGCAGTCAAAGAAAAATGAATGAAAGAATTTAGTGGAAACTGAAATTTAATAATTTATTTAAAAATACACTATTTTCATTTTTGCATTACAAATGTAATGACGTGTCTCAGCCAGACGTTTAAAGTTTATTTTAGAATTTTCAATTAATTAGGCTACACGAATCATAACTAGTAAACTTTTAAATCTGTACATATGCAACTAAGAAATTAGTCTTTAGTAACAAATCAAGATACTAATTCCTTATATATCAATGGGGGTAAATTTTAGTAAATATTTTGCAAATGAAAAATAGGTTAAATAAAACAAGAAATGTTGTTTGAAGTAAGAGCAGCAGTATTTTAATCAAATTAACAAAATGTGTAGATAATTTTATCGAATAATTTAAATATATAAATATTTTAAAATAATCATTTCTAAAATTACACTGACGTTAATTTTTTAGTTAATTTGAAGGTAGTTATGATAAGTGCAAATAATTATGTAATTATTTGCATTGAAGATAATTTAAATATTATGTTTACAAATTTCGTATATATGCAATTATCAATATCCAGATAGTTTATTCTCAAAATGTAGATAATTTAAATTTGACGCTTTTGAAGTCATGCATGGATACGAAATCATTGAAAATAAACAATAATAAAAATTGTTAAAATTTAGTTTTGAAATTTAATAGTTCCTTTTTTGTCATTATTTGTACTTTGTGAGTTGACTATATATTAAAACCTTTAAGGCTCTTTCAAAAGTATGCTTGTAATTGAGATTTGTAGTGCAACGTTAACAGAGTGTGCGAATTAACGGCATGACGGAAAACTTAACGAATGCGATAATTGTTTAGTTACCTTTTGGACCAGCCCAGGCAGCACTTCGAGTTCACAGTAACTTTGTCATCACGTATAATATTGTATTTGAAGTCTTTGTACAGTTCGATCACTTTGTGCCCCCCGTGGAATTTGTTCCTTTCGTAGGGCATTGTTCAAACTCGGAAATGTTAATGTTATGTGGGAGAGAAAGAAAGAAAGAAGCGGTTTCGGCGGGCCGAGACAGACTTATATGTATGCGGCGAGCGGCGACGTTATCCCCTTTCCTCACTTCTTTCGCTATTCTCTTTAGCAGTTGCTGCTGCTGTTGCGATGGTTGGTGGAGGGTCGGATTGGGAATGAAGAGAGGTTCGCGGTCGCTGCGGATCACACCACCGGCTTTTGCGGTCTATCCGAATGGTTTGGTTGGTTGGTTGGTTTATTGGAAGGTAGGATAGGTGGTCAGTTAGCCGGGTACAGGCACGTAAATCGAAAATCACGTGGCAGATATGAAGACCGCAACAACGTACCGGCGTTTCGTCGAGCTTTACTCTTGATGCAACGAGCGTGGTTTTTATTTGCTCGCAATTCCCCCCGTTCTTACGCAATTCATCGTACCATTCAGATAGGTGGGAGATAAGGCGAAATGCAAATAATACCAACGCATATTGGAAGTGCAGGTAGATAGAACCTGCCGAAAATCCTCACTTCTCTAACCCAATCCGAAACAGTCAACAAAAAAAATGAACCTAATTAAGTATACTTTATTAGACTCGAAGTGGTCAATACTAAGAAAGATATCCTTCTTCGTTCATTTTCCCACATAGAAAACACGTGTTTTTTGAACGATTCAAACGTTAATTGACAATTAAAATTGACGCAGACAATTATTTAAACATTTTATCTTCATGTTTTTTTTGTGTCTGGAAAGGAACAAATTTAATTATAAAATATATCAACAGTCGACGTAAATCGTCGTGTCTAAACACAATAGAAATGTGCAAGCGGAAAGGGTCTGTTGTTAAATCGATTGCTTCGAATTATGTAAGTGGGGTATATTCTGGCCTTGGCTCGATCGATTTTTATTTGTTACAGATCATGCAGACGGATCGAAAGTGGAAAATCACAATCGAAAGGAATCGTATTACCATACTAAATCTGTAATTACTGGAATTTACTATAAAACAGCTCACTCATGTAAAGTAAATAAGAATTAATTCGAGCGAAAAATAAAAACACTAATCACATTAGCAATTGAGTTTTCACACAACAACATTCCAATAATTGAAAATTTGAAAAATTCATTTCTATTATCACATATATACAGTGTAGTACTCTCTCATTTATAAGACGATTGTACCGGTCAACAAATTTGCTGAATTTAGCAATAAAAAATGAACCCTCGAAAAAGCATTTTATTTATTTTCTCGAAAACTATAGTAGATAGAATTGATCCAAAAGATGCATTTAAAAGCTGGATATTCGAGGAATGCAACGTGTAAACAATTATTGACGTGGTTTGGCTGTAATTCACATTGAAACATGAATGGATAACAAATTACGAATAACGAATTTTTAGTGATTTTCTCGAAAACTATAATAGATTGAATGGATCCAAAAGATGCATATGAAAGTTGGATATTTGTTGTATTATATTTGATTAATAACAACAGCATAAAGTAACAATTGTATTTTCTTTTAAATAAGATCTATTTTTTCTTTCTAAATAACGCTCATTATTTGAGTACAAAAGATCAATGTCACTGTAATTCTTGACCTACGCGCATGAAAGCTTACGCTGTTCAAAAAGATCGTTTGTACTTTGACAACAGCCATATGGCGTAGATATAGTAGACTCGTGCAGCTGCTGCTATACATCAAAAACGTAGATTACATGACGTTATTTAATTTTCAGTATATACATTGTTTAAACAATGTATTTGCATTTTCTTTTTGTTATGTTGCATCCGCTCGACAGAATAACGCAAAATAAATTTTTGCAATTCTTATTAACAATTCTATGACTAGCTTTTTATTTAATTTATTTGAACGAACGATAAATAAAATACTTTTCCAATTGGGACTTTGGTATGCTCCACTAAAGTTATTGAAATATAACAACAAGAACAAAAAATTGATTCGCGAAGTTTAGTGTGTTAGAATTGTGTAATAACTTCTGTAGAAAATGTAATTTTTTAAAAGTTTTAAATAGTTTGACTTTTCTTTTCGAATTGTACAAAATAATTATGTATGCAATATTGTTTTTAAAGGTGAAAATGTCAACTACTTTGAAATTTTAAAAATATGAAAGGATAAGTTAAATATACAACAGCAAATTGGTCACTAATGAATAAACCATTAGAAAATCAACATTTAGATATGAAAAGCTCATTGTCCGACAGTTGTTTTTGAAACAAACAAGTTTTAGTACATTTCTCTCTCATGTTTAGGCATGTTTCTAAAGTATCATCAGGTCAATGTACAGATCTGAGTCAACACAAATGGGATGAAAATAATTAAAAAAAAATATATTGAAATTTTTCACTCTTTTTGACTCTTTTCCTTCTGGAAACTTGAAGAAGAAAAAATCTGCAAGGTAAACATTTTTTCAACAAATTCTCAACTTAATTCAACTCTAAATGGATATTTTGAGTCATTACTGCATGAAAATATTAAGAAATAGATGAATTTATCACCAAATATTAAAGTTTTTTAGATACTTTTTAAACTTTACAAACCTGAAGATGTAGACTAGACCAGTGATTCTCAAAAGGTGGGTATCGAAAAACATTTTACGTTTTTCTACGTTTTCCCCCATTCTTACATTTTTAAGTGCAAAAAAAGGTCGCGGACAAAAAAGTTTGAGAACCACTGGACTAGACAATTGTTTGATATGAAATTAATAAGTTAAGTTAAATATATCACAATGACCTCAAAATCATTTATTGTCTGTTATTATCGATCCAGAATATATTAAATTTTATATTGATTTTTTGTTTACAAAAATATACCAAAAGAATAGATGTATGAAGAATGATGTGCCTGTCGCAAGCAATTATTGCGTAATGTTTTTAACAACGTATTGCTTTTAAAAATGTTTTTTTGTATAGACTTGTAAGTTGAAACAAATTAAAATTAACGTTAGTAACTAAGTACAGTAAGTCCTCGATTTGCTCGGATTAGTTCCAAATGTTTCATTGTAAATCACGTAAGTCGACTGCGTATGTATGAAATAATGTAAATCGAGGACTTACTGTATAGACGCTCGCTAAATTAATGTTTATGCTATAATTGTAGTGTAATAATTATACTTCTAATATAGCATTGCTATTAGCAACTGTTACGTAAATGCACAATTTGTGAAATAAGTGAATTTCAGTTAGACCGATACGTAGGCAACCAAATATACACATATAACAATACATTAATTAACACAACAGGAAACAGTTAAATTACTTATAAGTTTTACTTACATGACTTAATAACAAATAGTTTAAATTACTATTTTTCAATTTAGTGAGATTCAATTAATTAAAACATAATCTCATAAAAAGTACATCAATACTAAGAGACTATTCACTGAAAGATTTGAATTGGGTGCAAGATAATAATAAAATAAGTATAAAGTAAAAACTTACGTGTTCGTTAAGTATAAGCCTATGAAAAGGCTAGGTATCACAGAGGCAAATTTTATAGTGAACAAAACCTCATCTGCGAAACGCGCGTTGGGATCTTCCGTTCTCGTTGATTGATCCCTCATCGTGGATTATCTTCAGCACAACAACAACAATAAAAAAGCGAAAAGAAATTGGTTTTCTTCGAACTTGACTTCTCGCGGCTACAGAGAGAAGAAGCGAACTAAAAGAAAAGAAAAAGCAACGAAGAAACGTGAGATAAATTGAGACGAGATCGTATGACCCATTCAACTGAGAGCTTGACTTTTAATTGAAGTACAGAGGACGCGGATGGAATGTTGATGCACGTAATTTTGTAACACAATTTACCGAGGATGGAGACGTAATGTAATAGAGTTAGTATTCAGATTATATTTAATAGTTTATTACAGAATTCATGCTACATTCACTGAATAACTAAAAGTGTTTGAGATAATAAATATAGTGAGTTGAAGCTATACAAATGTTAATTGCAACTAATTGTTTTATAGTCTACGTCACTAATTGTACTACATCTTCTAATAACTCGTCATTGATAATTAACGGTTATTTAAGTTCAAAGAAAAGGCAATAAATGATTTTGTGGATAAAAAGAGCAAAAAAAAACGCTATTGTTCACAAATTAAAATTTGCACCGTTCGTTAATTACATTTTTCTGCAATTCCAGCCAATTATTGTACTTGAAACTTCCATTAACTTTTTCATTGCATTGCTCAGAGGAAGTGCATTTTTATAGAAGCGAAACTTTTGATTTCAAATTACATTTCTATAAAATTTTATAAAAAAAAAGAGCATACGTTTTTATAAGTCAAATTTATGGTATTTTTAAGTTCTTTTTTTAAATACAGATGGGTTTCATCGGTAATTACCGTTGCTCCACTTACAATTTTAAACTTGAATACTTTAAAATTGGCACTCAAAATTGTTCATATTTTCACGTACTTGCAGCAGATGAAAACGATTTGATCAATTACACAATCATTACAATTACATATTTGCTATTTCTACAAATAAAATTATCTTAATTTTTTACTAATTTCATCAAACATCGTATTTGTACCTATTTTTACAGTTGTTTGTTGCGTAATCAAACGTCAAGTTTCGTATAGAAATCATACATAAATTCATTATTTTTACAAAATAAAATTTCTCCAATTTCTTCGATTTCCTAATGTTGTTAATCATCCAAGAAGTTCGTTGCATAATCGAACATCAAATTCGCATGGATTGATCCACGATCATTATGAATCAATTACCGGAATTAGTTACGCCAGGGAATTGCACTTAGATGGGATGCAATGCGAACGGTGGTGATGTAACAGCGTACTTTCACCCGGAATTGGAAAAATCGCGTAAAACAAGGCAAACCTTTCGCAGGGAAAACTACGTACGAGAGACAAAAAAAAAACAACAAAGTCAGATGCGTTTGCGTAACACGCGCGCGTAATTTTCTTGATTGCGAGAGGAAAAATTGCGTAATAGGGTGAAGGCGACACGACACATTTTTTAACCCCAATTACATTTCGCATTTCCACACGACGCATTTCCATTATTCCGAAATAGATTAACAAACTAAATACAACGTAATTTCATTTTATCCTTACACAACTTTGTGCTTGCAAATTAAACTTATTTTAATATTTGCAAAAAAAAAATAATTTAACATAATTCAGATCTTGAATAAAAATAGATGTTATGGCAAAATAATTATAAATATTTATAATCACTTGCAAATGTAAACTCTTCACCTATTTATGTTAATAGGCAATGTGAATTTTGAATTTTATGCGTACACGAGCAAGTTTGTACTTTGTAATCTAAAAATAGAGGAAGAAAAACATTATTTGCATAGGTTTTAGAGAAATTAAAATAATTATTATTTCTACTTTGCTTAATTATTGGAAAATGCAATTTAAAATATAAGCGTTTTACGTCATAAATTACAATTAAACTAACAAATTTATTGTCTTTTTTTTTCAAAAAGTAATTTGAAACACATACATTTGGATTATTTCCAGAGTGTAATAAAATAACAGCAACTAAATATATGTTTACACCTTTTCAGTATATTTTTAATACCTTTTGATGAGATGTTTTTTAGGCACTCTGAAGTAGTCCCAAAGCATAGTTCCAGCTTGTAGTTATGGGACATCCGATGGGAATCCTCTTCGCGACGGCGGAGCTTTTTTTTTATTATAAATTTCGAGAGGAGCGCGAGGATAATCCTTGGGAAACGGTCGGGATTGAACTGCCGCAGAAAAGCGATTGGGGACCGGAGGAGAGAAAAAAAATGCGTTTATGTAATAGCTCCGCAGACTTTAAAAATGTATACGAAACGCACACGTCGCGACCAGACACTCTGCCTCTGTCCAAATGCCGGACGGAGAGAGCGAGAGATGAAACGCGTGTGTTGGGATGAGACAGAAATCGCAGGGAAATTAAGCAGGACTTTTCTATTTCCAGCATGGACTACTAACAACTACTACCACTACTACATGCAGTAAATGGATGGCTCCACTAGCGCGCATGTAACAACAACATCGAAACAAATTTGTGCCACGAAATAAAAACTAAATTTTAATTCTATTTACTTTCTAGTCGATTTACGCAACGGCCGGAAATTAACGTTAACGCTACACCATTCCTTATCTATTCAACTTGAAGAAAGCGTTTCCATATAAAGTGCATCGCGTTTAGGTATTTCGACCTTGATTTACTTAACCGAATCAAGTCTAAACAATTTTACTCCAATAATATTTACAAAAGTTACTGATTAATTGGATAATCGGTATGAATCATGAGCATCTCCATTGCCAAGGACGAGTTATGTGGCAACGGCTTTTCAGCCCGAGCGAAAAAAAAAATATAAGTCAAGTTCTAAAAGCTAATTCCTTTGAATAGATTAAACTGTTTTTTTTTTGGTATAATGCACTTCCTGCTTCGTTCAATTACATTTAAATTTATTAATACCGTACAATGACTGAACATATAGTATAGTTCAATGATTCAGCTAGAATTTGAAAAAGTTAAGTTATAACTTTTGTGATTTAAAATATATGATCAATTTATTGACTTTTAAACAAATTTCAATTAATTAATTGAGTAATAAAAATAAGAGATTCAAATTAGAATCCGGTTAAAATATAATAATTTGAACAATAAATTAAATTTAATGTTTTTCTCAACAAAAAAAAAAACGATTATTTTTGTATAAAAACTAAATTTGTATACTAATTATTTTGTACAATTAAAATTTAGTTTTTTTTTTTGAAAATTTCAAACCGGACTATAGTAAATATATTAACTTGAAATAATAATAATTTACATGCAAATTGTAGAAATGATATAATTTATAAATCGTTGTACAAACAACATAAATTAAGTTAATACGGTCTTATCATTTGTAAGAAATTCCATAATAATTAAGATGAGATATTCGCGTTATGAATCATGTGATTTTAAATAGAAACGGTAGACAACAAATTGAAACGTCTAGTTTAAACCTGACCTGAATTCTAAACCAAGTAAATAATAAAATACGCTGTTTTCTATTTTGCTTCTTTCGCGAGTTCCGTTACGCGGATTTGACATTTTCTATAAAAAAAAAAAGTTGATCAAAGTTCGAAATAATCATCTCCGCATATGGATATATAAATCTCGATGCGGACGATAATAAAATAAATTGTTTTTTCGAAAAAATAAATATAAATAATTGATGATGTAATTGCAAACAACTGATGTGTAATTAGTTAACATTTGCTTGTATTTAGTAAAGTTGTTGAATAATCTAGTGGTCTGAGAAAACAACTGTCAGATCAGGGTGTGCGTGTCATGCCTAGAAACAAAAGGTGGTTTGTTTGCAGCCCTCGACTCTCACCAGACAATCTTATTGGATTACGTAAATTGAAATGGATTTAATACAATAATTTACACACATCTCTTTCTTTTTTTAAATTGTATCACTTCCGTTTATGTAATTCGGATTTTAAAAAAAAGTGCAGTTAGCAGGCGGCGAAATTTAAGGTCAAGTTCAAGTTTAGCTTCCAGTTGATGCGGATCGAGGAAAATGTGAATGAGAAGATGAATGAAAAAAAGATACTTACGCACTGTTCAAATTCTGCCACACTTCCCGACGCGCACTTCGTCGCTCTTCTGCGTTGACAAGCAGCGGTGACCGAAAAAAAAATTAATAATAATAATAATGCCACCACTCGTCGGAATGTCGCACGTGAAAATGATGTTTTCACAGACGGAACGCACGATCTGTATTGGGAATCGCGTTGCCAACTTACGAAATCGTGAATGAATCATCGTCCTTTCCAGGATCAGTTTGTATGCAACCAAAGATGTTAGTAACTTCTTTTTTTTAAACGTAGACAACCGTTAATACGTAACTCAATAATTAGTTCAACACTCTTAATTAACACATATTTAACTGATAATTAAGTATTAATTAATAAATTAAGTTATATTTATAGTAAACTTAATAAATAATTTAAAAGTGCTTTAAAACAAGATCTTAAATTAATTCAAACAAGTTTCTACTGATTATCTTTAATAAAATTAATTAATTATGCAACTGATTGAATTTGTTTCTTAAGTATTTTGATATATATGCAAAGCATTTGCACGTGCTGAAATTACGTAAATATTTTCGTTTACAACATGTGACAGCTCCGTGCTTGGATTGTTGCCTATGGTCGTAATCCTGCTAATAGCGATTACGCAGCAGGAACGCACTTTACATATTTGATTATTAATTAAAACCGATTGAAGAGTGTATCGCACTTTCATATTCGAAAATGAAATATGTTATGCAAAGGGTCACGTATTCTCGATTCGGTCAAAATACATTATACAAGAAAGAAGGCAACTAATTTAAATCCTTGATGGGAATGAAAGTTTCGGAACAATGCATTGCTCACAGCCAATACCAATTTGGTAAAAATGTTGATTGGTAAATAAGAGCTAATGAACAGATGGAAATAAGTTGCAGATGTTGTTTTAACGTTAATAAAAGATCTATATATTTATATGAAATGTACAAATTCGCATTTACAGAATATACATGATTTGTTCTCTATTGGTGTATTTTTTGGTATTGTGCAGAGTTATTTGTTGATTCTGATGAGCTGGTTGTTTTCGTTGATCGAGTAGATTGGGTTGACGGGATCGATGTCTTCGTAGCGTAAATTGGAGGTGATTTCTCCTTCGATCTGTCCATCCTTGTTGGTGTAAGCTACCTTCTGCACGTTTCCATCGTCCTGAAGAACGTAGTATTCAGCGGCGACGGCGGTGGAAACAGCTATGTTCGGGACAAAATCTATTTCCTGAATTCAAAAGAAAAAAAAAACATAAATTTATTAAATATATATTATATATTACGTTTATTATAATAAATAGAAGTAAAAAGATGATTTCGAAATTTTGATTGATTTGTTAGATGTGTAAATTTTGTAGCTTACCTCCTGGGTGCTGGGTTTCCTGGTCCTCTTGATCTTCCTGGCGGTGGTTGTCGGTCTTTGGGTGGTTGTGGTCGTCGTCGTCGTCGTGTACAACTGTTGCTGCCTCTGGAATTGAGGAGCGGCGGCTCTGTTGGGCAAACGTTGAGCGTTGAAGTTGGCGCTCTTCGGAGCCTGCTGAATCCTGGACGGAATCCTCTTGTAATCCTGCTCGCTGATGGTCTTGTAGTCGGTCTGCACGTAACGGATCGGTTGCTTGGTGATCTGCACGTTGGTGGTCAACCTCTGGGGTTTGGGACGAGCGTTCTGCTGCCTCACATTCTGCGGAACTTGTTGCCTCACATTCTGTGGTACCTGCTGCCTCACGTTCTGCGGTCTCTGCTGCTGCTGGAAGTTCTGAGGTCTTTGATTGTTGCGGTTGCCCTGTCGCAGCCTTTCCGGAGCCTTGAAGTTGGACGGTTTGTAGTGAGGAAGCTGCTGGATGAACTGGTTCTGCCTGACGGTTTCGGTCGCGCCCGGATCTAAAGGTAAAGTTCCGCTTCCTTCCTCTTCGTTTCCAGGTTGTTGAGGACCGCCGTACTCATTTCCAGGTTGCTGAGGACCACCATACTCATTTCCGGGTTGTTGAGGACCACCGTACTCATTTCCGGGTTGCTGAGGACTTCCGTATTCGTTATCGGGTTGACCGTAGGCATCTTCCGGTTCTACAGCCGTTTCGATTTCCGGTTGCACCGGAGCTCCGTACTCGTTTGCTGGCGGTCCGTATTGGAACGTTGGTTCGGTGCTTGGGGCCTCCGTGGACGGTGGTCCATAAACGGTGTGAGGAACTGGAGCTTGGGTTGAGGGTGCACCGTAAACCGTGTGCGGAACGGGAAGTTCCTGCTGCCTCAGAGGTCTTCCTCTGATGGGAAGCTGCAACCTTTGACCTGCGGGTTTCCAACCGCTTGGAGGGTACGGCGGTAGTTCCGCCGCAACCACCGTCACCAAGAGCAAAAGACCGAATCCCTGAAACAAACCCCAAACGAATTAAAATCTGAAAAGTAATTTGAAATAGAAACAACCCCTGATTGGGTTGTTCGCTCACCTTCATTCTGCGAGTATCAAACTTGCACTACGATATTATAATAAATAAACGATTTATATATACAGAAATTAAAGGGTTATTAGTATGCCAGTTACGTACTCTGGCTCTGCCTTTGACCGTCCTACGTGCTGCGACATCTAGAGCCCAAGTTGTAATGTCTGCTGCTCTTTGTCACTCGTTCAATTTTTCTTTCTTCTTTTATTTTTTTGGTACGTCTCGGACTTTACATATTATGCAAAGGCCGGGTAAATAATTTATAGTTGCATACGAAAATCGCGTTTCGACACGGCTCCGGCACGTCCGCAAATATTCTATTGACCAATTGGGTAATTTGTACGGTCTTCATCATAGACCAAAAAAATTTTGCAAGCCCCCACGTTTCGTAAACGAAAAACGATTATATTTTCGATTGCACCGATTTTCGTAATTAACACACCAAACACAATGCACAACAATAAAACGCACATATATATTGTATATATATATAGAGAGAGCGACGTGTGCATGTGTGATCCAAATGCAAATGTCGCACACTTTTCGGCTGGACACACTTTCGTTCCACATTTTCAATATTAATAAACACCTTGCATGAACAATTACCATTACAAAAACCTACACAAAACAATATACTTCCATCATTAACTCATATAAAGGTAAATATAATATTTTTCAATAATTTTCATATTTTTTGGTCTAATTCTGAAGAAAATTAAACAATTACTTTGTGTGAAAAAAATGTTAAAAAAATCTTTATGTTATTATCTGAAATTACTATAATTGTAGCTTAAGTAATACAATTTAAGTATCTAAATGTATACATAAATATATAAAAAAAAACTGATGATATAATTTTGGTTTCGCTGTTTGGCAATTTCGGATTGCATGGAGATTTCTATTTGGCGAACAATAAAAAAAGTAAATAGTTTTCGCAATAATAAGTAAAATGGAATTCAAATGATGTGTGTGTGTGTATTACGATTCGAAAGAGAGAAGAAAAGTGGATTGGAATGAAAATTGGGCAATAAAATACGCACTAAAGAACATTATAACATGTCGATCGGGGTATTGATTCCGGACACTAATGTTCCAACATTACGAACGAAATTTGTTTTTGCCTGCAGTCAGCACTTTCTAACTTTTCGCCCGGACGGATTTATTTGGACAAATTGTATTTGCTTAAGCGAAAGCACTTCCGATCATGGAGCGTGTAATAAACGCAATATTGATGGTTTTTTTTGTTTCTGTCCATTATGTTGTTATTTTTTATTTGGTTCGAGACCAAACAAATTGCAGTTTAGGTAAAAAAGTAGGTTACAAATCTTATAACAAAGGAAATAGTTCAGAAATTGCGTAAAAACAATATTCTTAAGCACCTAAAAAGTAATTTTCTTTGTGTTTTTTTTTATTATAGACTTCAAAAAAATATAATTTATACTAATTAAATTTTATTTTCTGATTCAAAATAAGCAATTGAAAAATTGGGACAAAAAAAATATGTAATTTTCTCTGTTTTTTTTTGTTGCTAAATTTAAGTAAATCTTATGTATTTCCACTAATAAAAAAAACTTGTTTCGTTTTGTTAATATATTTACTTGCGAAATTAGTATTCGATTTGATATTGATTAGAAAGTGTATTGTTTTTATTATTTTTTATAACTTTAAGCGTTACGTAAATTTATAATTGATTTCAATAAATAACATTTAAATTTCATTATAAAGAAGATAATTATTAATTTTAATAGATTTACTACTATATTGTCTAATTAGACTAATTAAGTTAGATATATTTAAGTTTTAAACTAATTTTGTTTAGGCAACCAAAGTTACAAGTTTATGAAAATTCTAGTAAATAATTTGATATCAAATTATCCTAATGAATAAAATTTGTTTCTTTTACTTTAATAAATCTATATTTATGTTTTAGTTCAATTAGTTTTTTCTTTAATACAAATATCGAAAGTAAATTAAATCAAAATCTAAAATGAATTATGGAAATAATCATACTTATTGAAATAATATATGTAGATTCGGCATATTTTATTGTCGCAGACAGAAGATAAATGTATTGGAGGACAAACAAAAGGAGAAAAAAACGAAGAAGAATATATTTCGATTTAATAACATTGCTGCTGCTACTGAAAATAAAAAAGGAATTGCTAGATTTTATTTCGCTTCGATAAAGACGCTCGATTTCGTTGTTTACGCTGGAAAATGAGTTTCGTCCATTGAATTATGTATGGATACACTCGCAATGAATATTTGGTGGATGCGTCGGGTCGTAGCTGGAAACAAGTGAACAATTCCAAACAAAAAAAAGTAAATAATTGAAGGGGGGAAAAAAATAATGGACAGGTCGATTGTACGTGAGTCTTAATTGTAATTTCTCAGCAGGAACTGAGCAATTTGTAAATACTTGATGTTGGAGGAAAACGGTCCTCGGAGGCTACTCGAGATGGAATATTTCAGGAATTCAAGACGCCATTTTCTGAGAGGAAGAGGAGGATGAAGAAGAAAAAAAAGAATGTTTGTTGCTTTAGTCTTTTATTACGACTGCTGGATTTGCGAATGCATGGGCATCATCATAAATATGCTGATTATTTCGATGCGAGCTCATTCAAGCTGTAGCGTTAACGAGACTATTCAGAATGCAAATTTGATGAACTCCGGGAATCCCCTCTACCTGCTCTCATTCACTTACTCCATCTGTTTGTTTATTATATATCTCTATGAGTACGCGATGGTATAGCGATTCTTGGGTGGGTTTAAACTCTGATCTGGATGTGTTCGGGTGGGTTGCTTAATCAGGTATTGATGTGGTCGATTCGGGCACGTTGCAATAACATAAATTACGCTCATGTTCATGTTTCGGGGCATAAAAGTGTCCTCCCATGGGACTCCGAGAGATAGAGAGAGGTGGAAGGACTAATCTTATTTATGCGTCGCGCCCGGGGATAATTGAATGGACCCCTGTTTATCGTCGATATTTAAATTGGATTCGTTTCTTTGAAAACCACACTTGCTTTTAAATTGATACAAAACTGCCCACTTTAGCTATTATCAACAAGTTTTCTTTTATGTCGTATTTATTTTTTTTTCAGAAATAAATACAATAAATTAATATTTAGCTTATTTTAATCACAAATTGATTTGACGCACGAAACATGTCAATTAAATGACGTATGTCAGTGTCAAAAACGTCATTAGTATAATACATGTTTTGATCTTCAATTTATTTCTTACATGACTCATATAATTTGTATGACACCTGTCATTTTGTTTCATGTGTATAATTACAAGTAAATGAGAAAACAACAAAAAATGATTATTGAAATCATAATGAAATTCAATGTTAAATTTCATTTTTTTTTTATAACAAATGTCAAATATATCAATAAAATTTAGCTAGCTTTAATGTAAAGTTTGTATGATATATGAAATATACCATTTTGCTTTGACATTGACATATGTCAAAAATTACATTAATAATATTTCATCTAATAATAAATTTTAAAAAAATCTTTTTTTTTTGTATTCACACATAATTACAAGTAAATGAGTCAAGAACAACAAAAAATGTCATTTTACTATAACACATGTCAAAGATTACATAATCATTTTATCATAAAATTGAAAATTTACTTGTTTATTATTGAAATATAATTGCTGGTAAATGAGACAACATATGGATGTAATTTGACATTGACATATGTCAAAAATGTCATAGTTCATATTTCATAAAGTTCGATTTTTTTTATATATGAATTTAAATGAAACGACAAAAGTTGTTCATTACACATTTATAGGGGTTGTAAATTCCTTTAATGGTAAATTCACTGTAATTATTGTAAGTGTTTCCGCGATTTCGAAATATCCGTCTTACGTAATTCGCGTATAAATTTAAATAGAGGATCAACCCTCTTCTGCAAAGGAAGACTGCAAGAAGGAAGGAATATTTGCTGTGAAGGGTGGAAGACGAATTTCCTCCCTTCGGCAAACGTTTGCGACAGGAAACCGGATTCAGAGGGGCGTCGTTCTTAAACTAACCTAACCTAACAAAACCCTTTTATTCCAATGCATATTTACATTGGATATTTCCCATGGCAACAAAACCATTCCTTTTGTTTAATACAAATCTTGAATAACCTAAATGTTCTACCCAAATCAACATAATGGAAATTTACTTATATTTATATTAATTAATATTCGATTTTTTTCTGGTAACAAAATGGTTTTAATTGAAATTATGGCACATTCGATGATTTAATTAGGTTAAAAACGTACATCAAATTAACTGATGATAACTGTCAAAAGTAAAATTTGACAGATGTCTATTTTTGTATCGTCGCTGGGAAGCTCCTGCACTAATCTCCAAGTTAAATCATACATCAGTGTATACATAATCCGCAAGATCCTGGGTACAAATCTTACTTAATCTCGCATTACAGAAGCGGGTTTTGACCCAAAACGACGTCACCCGTTCACCGTCCAATATCTGTTTAATAAGGGCACGACGAAACAAATTACACGCTTCGACAATTTCATTTTTCATCCCCCCAATTAATAATAACCCCGACATTTTGCAAACTTGTGATTTATTCCAAAACTGCAATAAAAGAAGTGTTTGCAAATTGCATCGTGAGAATGAAAACTTACGGAGTGAATCATTGAGACGGAAGTTAAATCTAGGAACTTCCTGTCTTCTCAAGCTTGAAATATTTATTTAAATAACTTTTTCACCAAACTTCAATTTGAAGCTAATGAAACGTATAATAATTAAGTTAATTACTCTACTTAACTAAAACCAAAAAGAATTTGCTTCATTTTTAGTTGTTGATAATTTAACAAAAGAAATCTGTTTTATATATGAAATATGTCATTTTGTTATGACATTTGTGACATATGTCATATGTCAAATAACTTATTTTTTTATACACTTCTTTTATGGTGTTAAAACACAGCGTAATGTGAATTCCGGTAGCGTTTGCCAAATGCAACGCGGTTTTTCTATTTTACTCATTTTATTCTTGTGTGAGATTTATTAGGATCAGAGCCAAGCGTTGAGGCTGGCGTTACAGTAAAAACCGTGGATTAAAATGATTACTACTACAAGAAAAAAAAAGTTCTCTTCTATTCATACGTATATAAAACAAAAGAAGAAAGAAAAAAAACAATAGAATAAATGTTTATTTTAAACAAAAAAAAGTTAAAATATTTGTAAATTCTTTGTGATGAATGAGTAGAAAGATTTTCGAAAACTAAAGTGTTTGTAATTTTTTTAATTTAACATTTAATGTTAATAAATTAGGAAAATTTGAAAACAAAAATTGGTAGAAATGAAAAAAAAATCTTTAATTTCATATTGAAAAATGATATAATCAATATGTGGAGAAACAAAAAAATTATGGAAAACAACCTTGATTTATTAATAATCCATATGAGTATTATTAATGTTACAAAATGTTGACTTTGCGTACTGAATATTAAATTTATTTAATATGATTTGTGTGTTTAATCGATATGTGTGCAATATATTACATAATGTTTATTAATTTTAGCTTCATATTAGTTTTGTTTTAATATTTCATGAAAGTCATTACTGTAATTACAAAAAAAAAACATTATTTGTAAAAAAGTTTATTTGTTAATAATTTGTAGAAATAGAAATTTTTTAAATTCTGTCCTCAAAGGGTTAATAAAGGATCTCAGAAATTTATAGAAGATGAAATTTTCGTTTTTTATTGAAATTAACGAAAAAGAACAGTAAATTAGCTAATTTTTAGTTTTGATTAAACTTGTATTTTTATTGTAAAAAAAAATGTTATTTTAAACTTTAAAAAGTTTATAAATTATCAAATTAATTATTTACAAAAATGAAGTTTTAGAGAAGCTAATAAAAACTAAAAGTATTTAATTTTTTGTATCAAATTTACATTAATAATTTGTACATAATTTTGGAAAATTGTATAGATTTGAATATTAAAAAAAAATTGTAAATTAATTTAATAAAGTAAATTAATGTAATAACAATGCAAAAAAGTAATAAATTTCATTTTTTCTTTGTGGAAAAATGTATTTGTTATTTTCTTTCAATGTATTACAAATTACTCATTCTAATTTTTAAGTTTTTTCAATTTTTATTGAAATTAACGAAATTAACGAATTCATCAAATTCTTTCATTAAACTTGTATTTTTATTGTAAAAGATTGTTATTTTAAACTTTAGATAGTTTATAAATTATCAAATTAATTATTTAGAAAAATAAAGTTTTAGAAAAAGTAACAAAAATTTATTAATTTTTTGTATCAATAAGTGAAATTTATTTTAATAATTTGTACATACTTTTGGAAAATTGTATAGGTTTGATTAATTTTGTAAATTAATTTTCAAAAAAAATTGTGAAATCAATGTTTTATAAACTGATTTATTTTAATAATTTGTACATAATTTTGGAAAGTTGTATAGATTTGATTAATTCCGTAAATTAATTTTCAAAAAAAAAATGTGAAATCAATGTTTTATAAAATGATCATTCAGTTTGTTGAGAAACGACTGCAAAAAAAAACAGAAAACAATGAAGTTACAAATTGCTGGGTTTGTGCGTGTAGTTCATTAGGCAGTTTTTCATGATTAAGGCTGGATTTTATTGGAAAACGTATTAGGCCTTTAGAATGGGCCATAAATCGTCGAACTTTAAGGAATTAGTCTATCAGGTCGTGGGGATCTGACCAATTTGACGAAATGGAAATTGGGGGAGAGAAAAGACCGGAGGGCTAAAAAGTGGGACTACATACATAACTTTTTTTTTACGCACGATAAGAATAAATTAAGTATAAATAATTCATGCAGCGTAAACGTATCAGGAGAGATGATGATGATATATTAATAAGGCGAAGTCGATTATCCATCACCTGCGAACGATTCGGAGCGTTGCAGCATCTGCAGATGATGAGGAAAGGTATATGCTGATAAGGGTTTTGATGATGAGGGTACGGTTTTTGGAAAACTATGCGTTTCGCACGGGGACAAACTGATGTACGCCCCGAGGCGGAAAAGCGCGCGCGCGCGTGCGAGCGAATTTTCCGGAGCGTCTCGCCGTGTGCATGAAAAACACGAGTTTCAGACCGAACCTCCGCCAGTCCGTCTGGATCAGTCAGGATCAGAGAGTGTCCCGAAGTTTCGCGCTATACCCGTGCAGTGATCGAAACAAAACAACAAAACAATAGAACAAAGTGACACAGCACCATCCCAAATGTAGATTTCGAATTATGTAAGTTTAAATCAATTATAAATTTTAATCGGATCAATCGAATCATGAATATTCATTAGATTAATTTAAATAAAGAAAATCCAAACGAGATGAAGAAAAAATTAATAATAAAAAGTTGGATTGACTTCTTAAAATGTTCGCGGCTCGTTTGCTTTCGCATCGGATGGATTAAAGAGCTGAAGAAGGGTGGATTGTAGGAGAGATGAAAAAAAAAATAAAAATAAAGAAGGGGTTTCGGTCGTGAAAATTAATTGGAAAACTGGAAGTCAAAAGAAATTACCCAACTCCTTTTACCAATTCCTCCGAAGAGGGGAGAAGTTCTTGTAAACACGCCATCGGCCGACGGGGAATTAATGAGACAGGAGACCGAAACGGATTAGTATCGAATTTTAATTCCTCCTCTACATTAAATATACACATTGCGATGAGGAGATTGAGAAAGTGTTTTCCCATCAAAACTTCCCGAACTTTGCTATCATTAATACAACAACCCCCCAATTCCGTGCAAATATTTGCGAAAGCACCTCAAGAATGCCAACAGTTTATTCATAATAATAATACTACCCATTCTTTTAATTACAGGTGTACTTTTTTTTTCTGTTATTTGTTCATTCATCTCGCTTTTAATTAAACACTTTTCCTTCTTTTAATTGTTCTCCCTTCGCTCTACAAATTAAATTAAACATGCTAACGAAACACCGTTCTTAACCGTACGCTTGCATAAAATATAAGGCCATTTCATCGTTCATTTCACACACACACACGTATTTGTTAATTTACGTCGTAAATATTATACATAAAACCATCAGTCAATTATAAATATTTAAAAAGTCGATGGGAAAACGTGTAATTTACAATTCACAAGATTGAAAATAAGTTAAACATCATAATAACATACACATTTTCATTATTTACATCTTAAATATTGTAATTAAAACAAATCGTTAAGTATAGTCGATTGAATAACATGATGATAACTTATAGTTTGGAAAGTACTAACAAATTGTATAAAAATGTAAATATTCCACTTAAAACAATCGTTAATAAATTAATATTAGATTCGCTGTATGTAATTTACATTTTTTTTTCTTTTTCTACGAAATTGTTTTTTTACTTGCTGAAAAAATCTTGTGAAAGTACATCAAAGGAATAATTTACATAAGTAATCAAAGCTGATGTGTTTATTCTTTAAGAAGAAAGTTGGCTTTATAAAAAAACATACATTTTTGTTTTGTTTATAAGTTTCTTAAAATTTTCTGCATTTTTTTTTGATACAAGATTTATTTGCATTTTCTCATAATCAAAGTATTAAAAACTAATTTAATTTAATGTTATTAAGACTGTTTCGTCAGTACTATTAATTACACGGTACTTGAGTTACACGAAGACTCCAATAACACGATTTATATTTGAAAATTAATCTCGATTAACACGATACTTTTTTACTGTTTCTAAGAGCATTACTTTTTGTCTTAAAGCAAAATACTTTAGAGTTAAGAACACATAGTACGTAGAAATACTCAGAATAACACGATTAACCGTGTTATTGAAGGATTTACTGTCTATGATTAGTATACAAATGTATTCCAGTAAATAGTTTTTAAAAGTTTAATAAGATTTTTGCTTCCCTTCTAGTTACTATTACTAATATTTGACGCGGTAATTTCAGTGCGCGCTTTTGTCAACCCGTTTTAGTTCTGCGCGCTTTTGTTACAACACCAAATTGATAAAGCTTTTTTAGGCTTCCAATAGATGGCGTTATACCGAATTAACGTTAATCGAGGTAACGCTCAACGAGGTTATCACTGAATTATATAATTTCTTGTACGGATTTGTAGAAATGTACGTTATTTATAAATTGATTGTGGAGAAAGGTTAATAACCGCTCGATGACTAAACTTGAAAGTGTTCGACGGATTAACTTTATGCATTCTTTTTTAATGATGGTTCTTCTCAGTTTTTTTTATTTCGCAGTCAAATTTAGATACGCAAATCTTGTAGCAAGTGCTATTTCATTTCGAGATTTTATAGCTCAATAAACACGGAACTCACTAAATCTCGTTTCGACGTTCGAAACCGAGAAGAAACAAACATATCTAAAATAATATAGTGTGAGATCCTTTATATTTCATCAAGTTTAAACGAACTTTTGACTGTATTAAAGAATGTTACATTAATAAGATTATATAAAATGATGGTAGCTATGGAAACATTTTAGTTGTTTCTCTCAATACCATGGACACTACAAAAACTACCCAAATGTTATAAACTTCTATGTAATCTAAAGATTTGAAAGAAATTGATGATATTTCTAAATACTAATTTTGCAATAATTTCATTTACATTTTTCGTTATTAATTTCACATTTATTACATTTCAATAATTTTATCATTAGTCTGGAACGGAGTATAAACTGATCGACATTTGGAAAAGATATTTGGAGCGGAAATTGTGTATTATTAATGTATCTTCGGAGAAGAAGATGAATTCATTTCGTGGCTTAAGAAGAAAATGGATAAATCATTCGGACAAGAAAGGAAAAAAGTTCGGTTGGTTTTCGGATTATCGGGGATTTGGAGGCAGATTTACGGCGGAACGCAGCAAAAATAAATACGATACTGTTATCAATTCAGATGATTTACGTAAACCGTTTGAATTATTAGCAGTATCATCGAAACGAATCTCGAACGTTATCACATAACAAAGAGAAGGAAAATAAGTGTGTTGAAGGAGCATTTATCTTTTTTTCTTTGAAAGACATTTATAGGAGATTCCAATGTAAATTATATGAAAAAAAAAATGTATTTTTTCTTCTAAGAATGAAGAATTAATTCAACCCTTATATTAACTCATGTTGCCAAGGATTCCTTATATAATCAACAACGGTAGTTATGGAAATATTTTGGTTGTCAAGGATGTTTTCCTCATTACCAAGGACTCATTTTAGTGATTTTCTATATAATATTATTTTCTGAAGCTTGGTTACTTTTTTAATTAATTTAATTACAATTCAAAAAAATTTCAGACTAGAATAAGATTATTATTTTTTATAAAAAGTTGTTTGTAAATAACTAATAAATTCTAGTTTCCATATTTATTTTAAGTTTTGTTACTAAGGTCACTTTTTATAACATCTGATGGTAGTTAAGGACATTTCTTCCATTGATAACTCCTTACAGTTTCCATGGTGACAAATCGCAAAAAATTGCAATATTTGCAAAAAAAATAAAATTGTTCAATTGTTAACTGTTGTTACTATGTAACTAATAACGGTAGTTATGGAAATATTTTGGTTGTCAAGGATGTTTTACCGTTACCAAGGACTCATTTTAATGATTTTCCATATAATATTGTTTTCTGAAGCTTGGTTAGTTTTTTTTATTAACAAAATAATATTTTTTTAATTTATTTAATTACAATTCAATAATTTTTCAGATTAGAATAATATTGTTTGAAAAATATATTTTTTTTTTATCAAAAGTTGTTAGTAAATAACCAATAAATACTAGTTTCCATATTTATTTTAAGTTTTGTTACTAAGGTCACTTTTTATAACATCTGATGGTAGTTAAGGACATTTCTCCCATTGATAACTCCTTGCAATTTCCATGGTGACAAATCGCAAACTATATATTTATCAATTGTTCAACTGTTAACTCGTGTTACCATGTAACTAATAACGGTAGTTATGGAAACATTTGCGTTGTTAATTAGCAATGTCCCTATTACCAATTACTATTTACGGTTGCTATGGTCTCTATGATTAGTTGTTGTTGTTGTGAAAGACTAAATTAGGTATCAGACCATTATACAAACAAATAGTTCTTGATTTTATATAATAACGTTGAAATGCTCGTATTACGTAAGACGATCCCTTTTTAGTGCTGCTTCGTATACAAAAATAAGCAGTAATTTATTATTAATGTAATTACGGAGTCAGTCGCATCGAAATCTATTACAGTTTTAACGACGGATTGTTTTTCCTCTGGCCATGCACGTTTCTTATGTCACAAAATAGGATAATCCGCGTTGCTTTACGAGCGTTTTAAAATCGAGTAAAAACGCTCGTAAACTCGTATTTATAAAGAAAAAGAAACAAGACCAAAAACATTACGAAACGAAACACGGGAGACGTTGACATTGGTAGTAGTATTTTTATAAAAAGCCACTCGGTTAATTATCTAGGAGCGAGATAGAAGGATCGCAGGTGGCGATGGGGAGGAGAGAGAGACAGGTCAGATCATAAGTTTTGTTGGCTCAATTTTCGTGAACGTATTTTTAGGCTGTTGTCTGGCGGCTGTTTAATTATTAGTTGGTCAGCTACCGGTAGTGCAGATACGACCATAATGAGTTGGAAAGGAAAGAAGGAAGGAAACTTTCTGTTATGTAATATAGATGGAAATTGTAACGGAAAACTTCGGGAGAAAGAGAGAGAGAGAGAGGAAAATAGGAGCGCGGCTTTATCTTTTTCATTAAATACTTTATCAGTGTTCATTAGCAATGTTAGCAATATTAATTTACAGCCCGTTCGCAATAAACGCGCAATTTATGGCATCCCTTCCATCACGCGTAATTAACATTTAAAAATTAGTAATGTCACAATTCTTTAATTTATTTACAAACATATTTACAATCTATCAATAATTATTTAAAACAATATCTCGTACAGTGCGGAATATCACTATTTGAAACAGGACTAATCGAGGAAATATATACAATATTTGAAATCTTTAACCGGACTGATCGAAGTCGCACTATGCGAGGTATTCAAAAAATAAAATCATGAAATATGCGATTAACGTGGAAAAGTAAATTTTTTGGTAATGATAATAAATGTGTAAATTTAGATTCAGACTTTTTGCATTTTGCTCTCTTTCTATAATGTATCCATGTGTATTTTTCGATCTGATCTGATCTCCGTTTATTTTTTCTTCGTCGCCTCGACTTGGATGTCAAAAATCATAAGCAAAGAGATTTATTTTTCTTGGATTTCGTTCGCTTTCCGATTCATTTCCAGATTTTGTTTGCTGCAATTGTTGCACAAATACGAGCTGCTGCTGCTGCTACTGCATATTTCATGTTATTTCTTTTTTTAATTGATTCAATTGCAGAAAATATACGAGAGGAACTTTGATTTATTTACGAAAACATCGTTAAATCGTTTTGTTTATAAGAATTGCTTACGTCTCTTTCGTCCTTCATCCTTTCTGCTATTTCATTTTTAGAGTTTTTTTTTTTAATTTACAAACAATTAATTCGATAGTAGAGTTTACAATTGAAATGAATAAAAAAAATCAAACTTTTCATGAAACAATTGTTTAAAAGCTAATATAGACAACTAAATGTACTTTTTTTTGTTTAAAGAATTAAAGTTATTTTTCGTCTTAATTCGTCTAAATAACACAAAAATATGTTTTTTAAAATTTACAAACAATGGATTTGATAATCACTTTTCTAATTCAAAAGAATATTAATTTTTTTCTTTAATTAAAAAAAAATCACATTTTCATGATATCAATTGTTTAAAAATTAATATAGACCACCTAATTTACTTTTCTGTTGTTTATGATTTGAAGTTACTTCAAAATATTTTTTTTTCTTTTAATGTTCATAAATTATTGATTCCATAATGACATTTCCAATTCGAGTAAATACTAAAAGAAAAACCTTTACAATTTGTATATTAAAAGAAATCCAACTATTCATGAATAAATTATAAATTAAGTTGATTTTCGTGCCTTTCAATATTTTCATCTTATAAAAGCATACAAAAGATAATTCTAGTACATAAAATGTAACCACAGCGGATTTAAGATGTAATAAATCTTTGTTATGTTCGTTTTTTTTATAATAATATTATTTTAGAAATTGGAGCATGTTTGGACGTTCTGAAATATTTGCTATTCCTTGTACAAAGTCGAGCGTCGAAGAAGAATTAGGCCGAAATCTACTATGATCTATTTTTGGGATTCCAAATGCATTTGTATTTCTTTTTTTGTTGAATTTGTAAATACATTTTTTAAATAAATTTTTACTTTTTTATTATTGATATAATTGATAATTATTGATATTAAATGAAACCCAGAAAATTGAGGAGAAGAGTTCGAATGAGGAGATCATTAATGCATTTAATGTTGAACTTGAAAAGCACCAAGAAATGTATTTTTATATATACTTTTTTCATTTTGAAATATTTGTAAGAACTTTAATAGATTAGCCGATTTCCTTTCATCTTCTGCACAAAATAAATTCACTCTGACAAACGTTTTGAAAATGATTGTTGCGATATTGCGTAAGACTACAAATATGTCATTAGTCACATTCTATTTACAAAAAGATCCAATTTAAATTTTTCTTTCATAAAAATCTAAAGGAATTAATAAATATTTATAACTGTCTGCAGACGCATTTCTCCGAATGTATTATTAGTAGACACGTCTCATAAATCACTTTTGATTTACTGAACATTTCATTGCAATATAAAAAAAATTATATGGACATTGATAGTTTGCATATGCTATATAAAATTTTGATTTTTATTTTTCATAGATGAAATCATATATCTTTTAAATGTAAATTTAATGATGATGAGATTTTACATTTTTAATATGAATTTTCAACTAGAAATTGAATTTATTTTTTACAATTAGATTTTTTTCTCGAATAAATTTAATAATTAGTTTTAATACGAAAAGTAATGAAATTCTAATTATTTTAAGTAAATATAAAATCCGTTCCGGTATGAATTTTAATGCGGATGTGATAATCCATAAAGGATTTAGTTTACGATTTTCAATCTAATAAGATGATGAAAATTCCGAATTACGTTTCTCTATACATTGAGAATATTTATTGAAATTAGTAATGCTGTTGTAGTATTGTTATGAGATGCTATTAGATCTCGAAAAGTTTAATAACCGATGGGAAACGAGGTCAACGTAATTAGGTGAATGGTAATTAATTCTCCATTCAATTAGCACAATTAATACTAAGGGGCAGAGATAGAGAAACAGAGAAGTCATCGAAAAAAAGAAAGTGCGCTCGTCCTCCCCTGCCGCGCTGGGATCAATTTTCCTCGCCGCTTCCTGACCAGGGAAAACCGGGCCATAAATAATAAACTTTTCGCATGGGAGGGAAAGTTTGTTTCCTCGTCCTCGCCCCAAATTGCGGGAAGTTTTTGCGGATTCCATCTCAAAAACCTAAACCGCTAAAAGCGAAAAGCGAGGGATGATTCTAGTTCCGTACGCGCAGTAAAATGGAAAATTAATTGTTATAATGCTGAAACCACGCTGTGCGCTGTATGAGACATATATGACAATTGAACGAATTGATGACAATAATATGATAAATGACAGTCAAATGTAGTAACTGCTATTGATGACAGTAATGTTTTAATTGACAGTTTGACACGTACCTACTATTAGTAAATGACAGGCATACAAACAACCATTGATGACAGTCATGAGTAGAAACTACTATTTATGAGACTGTCATGATAAATGTCATCATGACAGTGATAATACAAAAAACAGTCTGATGTAGTACAATTGATGATAAAGATGTAACAAATGGCCTTAAGCCATAGGAGCTACTGTTGATGATGTACCAAATGACAGTGAAGTTAGAAATGACATTCTGGTTTACTTACCATAAGTGATGTTAGAGATATAATAAATGATAGTCAATCGCAGCAAATACCATTGATGATAGTGATATAACAAATGATAGTCAGATGTTACAGCTACTACCGATGATATTAATGTATGTTACAGATAACAGATAGATGACAGCGATGTAAATGACAGGCATACAAACAACTATAGATGAGGGCAATCTAAGAAATGACAGTCATGAGTAGAAACTACTCTTGATGACAGTGATATTACAAATGACAGTCTGTTGTAGCACAATTGATGACAAAAATGACCTTAAGCCGTAACAAATACTGTTGATGATATACCAAATGACAGTGTTGTTACAAATGACATTCTGGTTTACTTACCATAATTGACGATAGATGTATGTTACAGATGACAGGGATGTAATAAATGACAGTAAGTTAGTATGTGACAGTTAGCTACTATTATTGACGTTCCAAATCACAGTCATTTGCAGCAACTACTACTAATGACAGTAATGACAATTTGGTTTAGTAACTATTATTAATGACAGAGATAACAAATGACAGTCAGATATACCAACTGCTATTTATGATAGTCGTAACAACGACTAATGATGACAGTGACATAACAAATGAGAATAAGTCGTACCAACTACTATCGATTACAATAAAATTACACTTAGTTACCATACAAATTTACGTTCTACATTACTTACAGTGTGGATGCAACTTTAAGTAGATTTCCATTAAAATTCGACCATCCTCCGCGTTCGTATCTTGGCCTCAATTAATGAAAATTTAATTCTTCTAATGGCCGGGAAGTCCTCGATTCCCGCTATTCGCCGCGCCTTCTTCGCTGGAAAAAAGGGCTCGGAGCACATAAATATATGTATAATGATGTTGTGCGATTCTCATATTATGCCAGGGCCATCTGTGCACCGGGCCATAAAGATACCATTAATGCGTGTATTTTCATTACATTCTTTTTTTGTTCATCTTTTTTTACTACTACTTTCATTCATTATTTTATATTTATTACGTATGCAAACGCAATCTTCAATTTCCTATTAAATACAATCATATTCCTTTTTGGCTGAAACAATTTATTTATTGGTTGTCCTTTGTCAGGATCAATTGTCGATTGTTTGCGTTCAGCGATAACGCTGATTCGAGGATTCAAGGACTATACGCGTCGCTTTATTAAACGCTCGTTTGTAATTTTATTAAAATCACATCGAAATGAAGAACACACATACACATATAACAACATGTATACAGTACGGATTTATTCTACGATATGCAAGTTCGATCGCTTCTGTTTGTTTTCGTTATCTTGTCAATAGTTATCTGCATCATAAACTATGTTTCAAATTACTGATAGTTATTTAATTCCATCCAAATATTTTTGATTATGTCAACTTTAAACTTATCCAATGTTTCATATTTATTACTGCTTGTATACTTTCACTAATATGTGTCAACTTTTACTGTGATACTTGTATCAATTAAGTTGGTACTTATTTTGATAAATCATGAATACTTGTCAAACACCGAGTTATGGATAATAATGAAAACTTACCAGGATTATGCGAAGAGGAAAATTGTAGTAGATTATATACTAGTAGTTTGATAATCTGGGAACGGTTGAAAAGCAGAGGAAACGGGGAAGTATCGATTCGTTCCGCGAATTCTATATCGGGTTTGCGGGCTTAAAGTGTATGCAATCTGTCACTTTGACGTAAAACCTGCCAACAAAAAAAAAAGAACAAATTCGAAGCAAATCTATCCGCGGCCTCCGCTATTAAACGAGAAAGACGGTATTACGAGTTTAAAACCGCTTCATGTAAACTGTAACAAAGGACGTAGAATGATTGATTGTGTATAATGAATATTAAATAACAAAAAAAATATAAATAATCAAATAATTGACTTTAATATAAGATTATATGGAAATTTTATATATTTTCATAATCATGAGTAGTTTGTGTAAATACTCGATAGATGTCAGCAATATTGATACTAGTTAAACTGAAATTGGTCACCATTATAGTTGCTTAACTTTAACAAGTAATTTGAGCAAATAAACTATAGATGTCGCACAATGTTCAATTTAAAAACATACTTTTAAATTGTTTGTGCAAAAACAAACTTTTACATATATATATATAAATCAGAAAAATAATGAACGTCGGTTCTTTCCTCTTGAAATACGAAAACAAGAGTCTATCAGCCGGATTCTCGGTACATCAAAGAGTCGACCACGGATGGTTTGTTTTTCTCTTTGCTGTTTGCGGCGCCGGTCAAAAAACATGAAATAAGAAAAAATAAAAAATATATATATATATAAAGAAAGAGGTATACTTCAGATGCTTTACTCAATATCTCTGGTCTACATCTCTCTGTGATCTCTGCAGTGGTAAATCCCTCGTGTCGAATTGGATGACGACGAAACCAGAATCTATATGGAAATCGGATAACAGAATTGAATCGTGCATTCGATTGCACGCGTAATCGCTTCATCTGCGTTATTCCACCTTTATCGCATCACCTGATCTCATTATCGGATTGAGGCAAAAAGATGTACGAGGCGAGGATTAAAATGCAGATTGGAAATCCATTAAGATGGATTGCTTTGTCATCGTATTCGTATTCTTTGTTATAACAATAGAATTTGCAAATAAACGAGCATTAAGATAATTGATTACAACAGTTTTTATAATGAAACATGTGATTTGTTTTTCCTGACATGGAGGAAATTCAAAGTAACTATTGTATACTTTAAAAGACAAAAATAACAAGCATGTAGATTTTCGCATGATCACAGACCGTTCGATTTGCGAAGGTGGAACAAAGGGACTGACAAGGCTTATGAAAAAAAAAAGAAGCATACGTTGAGCGAGAGGAAAAGCTATTTTCTTGTTGACGTATTCTTATTTGCATGTTTGCTCTAGCGCAGTTTTTTTTTGCGTTCCTTCAAAACTTTCGCCCGACGAAAGCTTTTACTCTACAAAAAGAAGAAATTCTTTTAAATATCCTGGCGATATTACGTTCCATTGATACAGGATACCTTCAACACACAGCAGGACTCTCTCTCTTCTCTTTCTCTCTTTCTCTCTATTCGTCCTGCGAGGCAGATAGATAAAATTCATCCTGCGAGAAGGAGATGGCAAATAAGTATTGGAGTATGTGTGAGAAAGAGGAAAGATAAAGGGTACGAAGGGTTGCTGAGTTTCTCGACTGACAAGTCTCCCTCTGCGACTCTTTTTGCGGTCATTACATTGTCGTGTGTAATGCTGCGACCTTTACGATCCTGCGAGTTGGGCGAATGCAAATTCGACCGAAATGCGATGTAAAATTTCCGTTTCCCATCGAATGGATTCGGTACAAAGGACCCACAGATTAATTGACATCATTGGCATAAGCGATATTGCGTTTCTAGGATTAAAGCGCGCAATTAATTTGTTGCTACTTCAAATGAATTCGAAATGTCGGTGAACACAATCAATACATCAAAACAACGCACAAATAAAAAAACGAAATCCGATTGTCGCAATGCCTGATTATGTACAGCAAATTTATAATAGAAATTAAAAATAATTAATATGCAAATAGGCTAATTGGAATAACATTACTTTTGGAACGAAAAATTAAAAAAAAAAATAAATACTAATTTATGTCAAACTGACAGTTGACACATTCAATAGCAATGGAGAAACAGCACTTTTTTAAAATGACAGTTGACATGTTGTTCAAATATTCATAGAGTAGCATCACTTTGAAAGAGCAAAATTAACAGTTGAAATTTATTTTTTAACTGACATTTGACATTTTATTACAGTTTTAATGTAATTACATCACTCTAAACGTAAAATGTATAAAAAATACATGACATTTGTAGTACTACTGACAGTTGACATATTTTTCAAATATTAATTGAATTACAGTATAAAAATGTAAAATGTTAAAACAATTGACATTAATTTCATATCTGACAAATTTCATATCTGTTCAAATACTAAAGAAATTACATAACTCCAAAAACGTAAAATGTAAAAATTCTTGACATTTCTGGTACAAATGACAGTTGATATATTGACATCTTTATAAAAAGCAAAATTAAAATAAAGAAACACTTAACATTTCTGTCACTATTGAAATATTGTTCAAATATTAATGGAATTACATCACATTGAATGCACAAAATATATGACATTTCTGTTACAACTGACATATTATTCAAATACTTATAGAATTACATAACTCTAAAAACGTAAAATGTAAACATTCTTGACATTTATGGTGCAGATGACAGTTGATATATTGATCATCTTTAAAAAATGCAAAATCAAAATAAAAACACTTACGTTTCTGTCACTACTGACAATTGACATATTGTTCACTAAAAGTAAAAATACTTGGCATTTGTAATACAACTGACAATTTACATATTGAACATCTTTTAAAACGCAAAATGAATATTAAGAAACACTTGACATTTCTGTCACTATTGACATATTGTTCAAATCTTAATGGAATTACATCACATTAAATATATGACATTTCTGTTACAACTGACATATTATTCAAATACTAATAGAATTACATAAATCCAAAAACGTAAAAATTCTTGACATCTCTGGTACAAATGACAGTTGATATATTGACGTCTTTAAAAAATGTCAAATAAAAATAAAGAAACACTTGACATTTCTGTCACTACTGACAATTGACATATTGTTCACTAAAAGTAAAAATACTTGACATTTCTAATACAACTGACAATTGACATATTGAACATCTTTTAAAACGCAAAATGAAAACAAAGAAACACTTGATATTTTTTATTGGATTCAAATTGTTGAAAAAATGTATCAATTTCAAATAATTTAACGAAATAGTTTTGAAAATATGCAAAATTTAAAAAAAACAACTTAATAATTGACAATTAACTTAGAATTGTTAATTAAATATTGTAATGGATTTTATCAATTGTATTTGGGGAAAGATTTGAATTGCGATAAAATTGGCATATGAAAATGTGTAAATGCAGATACAATTTCGATAATAGTCTACACTGAAACGAACGATGTAAATCGTTGGAGTGAATGTGAATAGTCGACTGCACGAACGGCATTCACGGTTTGACATTGGCATTGTGTTCATCAAAATGAAAAATACTATTCGAGCGGAATGAAAATGATGAAAGAAAAAGAAAATGAATGGAAAGGAAAGGAAAGGGCACACACGTATACACAAAGACGTGCATTTTTCATCGAACATCATTAAAATTTGGTTCAAGACGCGTCCAATTATATTTCACAGAGACGGAACAAAAACAAAAAGAAAAACTTCTCATCCATCCAATTTCCGAGACGAAAAGAATGTAGAAACAAGCATCCATCCCACGCACAGCCAACTTACGTAATAAGTATTGTGCATGTCGAGCTAGAAATTCATCGCATTCCCATTCTCGTAAATTAAATCACGACGAATTTCCTGTCTTATTGTTAAAATACATTCATTTTCTTCGAAATTAAGGAATACCGACGATCAGGTACGCGATGACCCGGCGCATCCACTCGTTTTGTGTTCATTTTCTTTGTCCTCTTGCGAGGAAATTGAATACAACCGAAATCCGTTCGTTCCTGCATCCTGTCCTTTCATTCAACGTCGCCCTTTCAAACAGGATTAAATTTTGTATATAGCGCAATTTTTTCCGGTAATGGATAGTCAACGTTCTATACATATTTTTTTTATTATTATTTGGAAATATTTGCTTTGTTTCTTTTCAGCCTTTTGTACCAATTCACATGAAATGTGAGCGCGTGCAACGTTTTTACTCGCTGCTTAATGAGGTCTAAAAAAACGGACAGAAACCTATACATAGTTGGACTAAATGGTTACACATCGGTGCGAGTGTATTGCTTTCATGTAACATCACATTTATTAAAAGAAAGAAAAAAAAAAGGAACAATTTCATGTAAATATCGAAAACATTATTTGTTTGTAAATGATGTTTTTTTTTTGTTGCTGTTGCGAAATTCTATACATTTTGAAAATGTCGATTAATTGGGAATCCGTACTAAATTAATGTTATTGAAATGTATGAACTTTTGTTCCCATAGAAATTTAAATACACGTCGATATTTGAATGTTACTGTGAAATCCAGGAAAAACTATGATTTATAAATTATTTCTACATGTAATTTTTGTTTACAACAAAAATTAAAAAATAATCCACAATCAGAATGAAAAATGTATATTTTTATGATATTTCCATTTTGAAATAACAATTTAGTTTTCCATTTCTAAATGAAAATTTAGATTTTGCCTTTTTTATATGAAATTTTTTAAACAAATATCACATTTACATTTTCGATTTAACAAGCAAAAGGTTTATGAAATACATAAGATCATTCAATTCAATTGAATTATCTAAAGTTTTCAACAGTTTTTCGATCTCTAAATCAAAATTTAGTTCAATTTTGATAAATTTTAACGTTAATTACGTTTCTTTCAACTTTGCTTTGAAAGTTTTATAGACAAACTAATAGATGGAGCAAGGATCATCGGCATCCGGCCGATTGTTTAACTAAGATTAAAGTCGATACGAGCGTGCGATGAAAACAAATGAATGTGCGCTCAAGTTATGCGACGGTTATCGTTATTCAACAAACATCGAGTTTCTCTCAAAAGTTTCCGGCTTCCGCAGCATACGGAATTTACCAATAATAATACCGCGAATTGAAAAGTTTCGAATCGCATCGAATCCGGTTCGATGCAACTGCCGCACGTAAAAACTTCAAACAAAGTTAAGCGAAAATTAAATCTGACAAAACACGGGTTTTGTTGAAATCTAAAAGTGGAAATAAAGTAGGTTCGACGCTTTTTTTTTGTTATTATAAAGATTAATGCCATCTGGAGTTTTGACTTTACGACTACCAGAAATGATTTGTGAAACGTGTGAATAGAATACTTAAATTCTTTATATTTAGTTTCAAACAAAAAAAAAAGTATTATACTTGGATGCTATCGCGCACGAAATACAAATTATAATTAATCTTCTCTTCCGACGCTTCCTTTTCTCGAGAGGAAGAACTCCAACTTCAGCTTCTTCAGATCAGCAATCTCCTCTTCTCTATTGAGCTTCTTAACTGTCTTGATTTCACAGTTCTGGACCTGCACCAAATATATAAAAATCTTCTCTACTGGAGACCTCAACCGTCTCTCTTCGTCTAATACTAATACTAATAATAATGATAATAAACAAAACAAAAATATTCTAAACAAAATTAATTCCTTCCTTTGGTTCACTTGATGTTGACTTAAATAATTTTTCTTCCATTTGGTTTTCACAAAAAACTTAAATTTTCCAATCAACGTTTTCTCATTATCCTTCTTCTTAGTTGATGTCTTCTGTTTAACGTCTACATTCATTGGATTACATTTTTACCGCTTTTTGTTTTTCCTTTTCTTCGCCTTCTTTTCTTTCTTGACCTAATAAGATTTCTCTTTTTTCAACTTAACCTTATATTTCTCTTCTTTTTCGTTTTCTTCAACATCTGAACTATAATTTTTCCTCTTTTTCTCTTTCTTCACCTTCTTCCTTAAGGTGAGTGCCACATCATCATCTTCTTCAAATTCATTTTTTCTTTTAGATGATTCAAGTCGTGCAGACAAGGGTATATCTTCTTCACTTCCTTCATCTTCAACACTATCTTCCAAATTATGTTCATCTTTGAATTGATATAAATTATAATCACAACTGTTGGCAACTGAAATGTTTGGATCATTTTCATAGATGTCCTCATCATTTTCTTCTTTCACCTGATAGTCATTTTCTTCTTTAATAACTAATTTTTGATCACCATCTTCAACAGAGTTCTCTCTATTAAATTTAATCCACATCGCATCATACAATTCATCCAGTCTTATTTTATAAATCAGTATAAAATTCTTCGATTTCAATTCTTTAGGAAACCTTGCCAAGCGGTCATTTAAATGAATCAACTACGTTTCAATCCACTCTACCAAGATTGTTGAATCATATGAGCCATGAAAACTCTACCAAATTCGCTAATAAATCAATCTTTTGCTTACAGACTGAAATCTCATTGTTCCAGTCATAAGTCACCGCTGTTATGGGATTTAAAACATCCCCAGTTTCCAGCAATAGAAGAGGCGCAAGTTTACTCTTCAACTGATTGTGTTTTAAATGCTCGAAAACTTTTGCAACCTTAATTCATAGACGCATTCATCTTTCAAAAGTCTTTACACATCCATAAATGTATTTAAATTCTTCTCAAACTAAACCACAAATGAAAATAAACTCTTGTCAAAAAAAACGTCTCCAAATTTTGAATAAACTGAATTGAAAAATGCAAACTGATAAGTAATAATCGTACCTTCACTAATTACAATTATTTAACTACTCTTCTTGATTTTATTAATCAACCTTCTTGATTTTATGGAGAGGAAAAACTCCAACTTCAGCTCCTTCAGATCAGCACACTTCTTCTCTATTGAGCTCCTTAACTGTCTTGATTTCACAGTCCTGGACCTGCACCAAATATATAAAAATCTTCTCTACTGGAGACCTCAACCGTCTCTCTTCGTCTAATACTAATAATAATGATAATAAACAAAACAAAAATATTCTAAACAAAATTAATTCCTTCCTTTGGTTTTTGATGTTGACTTAAATAATTTTTCTTCCATTTGGTTTTCACAAAAAACTTAAATTTTCCAATCAACGTTTTCTCATTATCCTTCTTCTTAGTCTAATAAGATTTCTCTTTTTTCAACTAAATCTTATATTTCTCTTCTTTTTCGTTCACTTCAACATCTAAACTATAATTTTTCCTCTTTTTCTCTTTCTTCGCCTTCTTCCTTAAGGTGAGTGCCACATCATCATCTTCTTCAAATTCATTTTTTCTTTTAGATGATTCAAGTCGTGCAGACAAGGGTATATCTTCTTCACTTCCTTCATCTTCAACACTATCTTCCAATTTATTCATCTTTGAATTGAGATAAATTATAATCACAGCTGTTGGCAACTGAAATGTTTGGATCCTTTTCATAGATGTCCTCATCATTATTTTTTTTTAATAACTAATTTTTAGTCATCATCTTCAACAAAGTCCTCTATATTGAATAATATTTTTTAATAATTTTCCTCCTTTATTCGACGAGCATAAGATTTTTCTTTATCATCTTCAAATTGCTCACATTTAATCCACATCGCTTCATCCAATTCTTAATTTCTACTCATTTACCTTCGATTTCAATTTTCATTTGATTTAAATGAACCAACTTCGTTTCAATCCACTCTACCAAGATTGAACCATATGAGCCATAAAAAGTCTCTACCAAATTCGCTAATAAATTAATCTTTTGCTTACAGACTGAAATCTCATTGTTCCAGTCATAAGCCACCGCTGTTATAGAATTTAAAACATCCCCAGTTGTGTTTGTGCACTAAATGCTCGAAAACTCTTGCACCTTTAATTCATAGAAGCATTCATCTTTCATGAGTTTGTGCAAATCCATAATTGTATTTAATTCTTATCAAAACTAAACCACAAATGAAAATAAACTCTCGTCAAAAAAAAACGTCTCCAAATTTTGAATAAACTGAATTGAAAAATGCAAACTGATAAGTAATAATCGTACCTTCACTAATTACAATTATTTAACTACTCTTCTTAATTTTATTAATCAACCTTCTTGATTTTATCAGCTTCTTCAGATCAGCAATCTCCTCTTCTCTATCTCGATAAAAATCTTCTCTACTGAAGACCTCAACCGTCTCTCTTTACGGTTCGATCCTGAAATTCTGCAGACATCGTTGCACCGTGGAGCGTTGTGTTGTCAACTTTACCACGTTACATACTATTAGTAAATAATATAAAGTTTTTTATTAACTGATTGAAAAAATGTGATTTTTGTTGGATTTAATCAATTAAATTGACATTGTGATAATTCCAGTTTGAAAAAAAGGGAAACTTCTTTATCCGGATTCGTCTTTTGTTTTACGGTATTTTGCGGGAAATACAAATTGACGATACCGACGGTTTCTAGTGAGAATGCCTTTTTTATATTCAGACCGAGTTTCCTCCTATTTATTTTTTTTTTCTCTCCAAACGAATGCGAACACATCAAACAAAGACGGATAAGGAAAAATCGCTCCCGAAAGCAACAAAAAAAATAACCTACAAGTTAAATTATATAACCGCGAAGGATTATTTCCATTTTCTTCCATCTGTTTAGTTCGTGCAACATTTTATGGATTCCAATTCCGTCGACGGATTTATTTACGATCGAAAAACGGAAAATTAAAATTTACATTTTTCGTATATATACAAACACACACACACACAAGCGTTTCATCATCATTCTACTCTACTCCTCTTTTCTAAATTTATATGCGAAACATTACCAAAATCCATATATTATAAAGTCGATGTTTGTTTTCACCGCTTCTTTTACGATGCATTACATTTTTCATTCAAGACACTTTTACGAGGCGAATATAAAAATATAATTATAACAACAACGTTTTAAAAACAAGAATTATAATAATACGAAAAATTGTTTGAATGAACGGGATTTTTGTTGTTTTTTCTCCGATTTGAATAGCAAACAGCAGATTTTATGTGTTTACGTTTTAACCTGTAGGATATACTCTGTTTTTTTTTTTATATATATACTACGTCCAAGAGCTAATGGATTTTGCAAAGTCCGATTCGGTGGTAAACACGTTCATTCTGCAGGGATTTGCAGCAGTTTGATGGGGTTTTAGGAAATTTAAGAGCGCCGTAAAAACAAAACAAAACAGAAAAAAAGGGAGATACACGAAGGACGATCGTTGAATTCATTACGCAGCGTTTCCTAATTGATTTTAATAAATTAGCGACGCTTTCGTGTGCAGATGGTGAACAAAAAAAAATAGAAGAAAAAGAGAGAACCGTTGCGCTTCGCTTCGCCGTTATTTCTTAATTGCGGACTTAATGGACGACAGAATCGGTTCCCTCTTCATCATTTCTTCTTCATCTACTTTCTTTTTCCGCTTATTCTGTTCGTTTTTACCACTTTCTCAGAGTTTTCAGTGAGATGTAATTTTTAATTATCTCCGGAGAACACACGAACTTTTGCGACGAGCGGAAACGAGAAGCGCAAAGTAATTAAAAGTGTCGATGAACCGAGGCGCCAATTGCAATTTCTAGTTGAAACTAATTTAACATTATTAATATCAATAATAATTTAACATTATACAACAATATGCACATTGCAAATCGAAATTTGTAATTAATTGTTGGATGAAATATTATAATTAATTGCATTTTTTTTATTATTCCCAATAATTACATAATTAATTAGTTACTACTATAGTCTCACTTGCAATATAAAAAGTTGAAAGAAATGTTTAAAAAGTTATGTTTCCATGATTTGTCAGTGTAAGGAAATGGTGGATGCGCCGATTTTTGTTTGAAAACCACATCAAAGAAGTGCTTTTGTTTAAATTATTTTTAAATTTATATAAAAAAAAATGTGTGTAAAAGGAAAGGTTCATATTTCCCATGTTACTTTACCGCAAAACTGTGAGTTTTGTGTCGTGTTTTTTTTGTGTGTGTTTGCTAAAGTTTGCCAATAAACATCGCACATGCAAGAAGCGCAACCAACTGAAATCGTTTCCTAGAAAATCTGAGCTTTTTCGTGCGGAATCGATAACTAACCGAAAACTATTTCCAATCTATTTGATCTCAACATGGAACTTCGATGACGTCGCGTGCCTGTAAACAATGCCAAAACACGCTGACGAAGTTTCAATTTCAAATTACAAGCTTTACATTCAATTTGAATTAAATAATGTGGTATCATCCTTTAGAAACGTAACTAATTTGTGTGTAATTTAACTAAATTGTTATTTCATGATCATCATCTGTGTTTAACCTAAATTAATTCATGATGACGGAAATGTCAAACATAACTGTCATTGATGTTTTAGTTATTTGACAACTGTGTTTGACGTTTCATTATTTTCTTTTTGACATATAAATATATTTTGATTAAAATTTTCTAAAGTAATTATCGTTTCAGTATTTTCACAACTAAATATATTTTGATGGATTTCATCTATGTTTTGCGCAAAAAGTACACATTTTAATCATATTTAAACTAAATTAATTCATGCTGACGGAAACGTCAAACATAAATGTCATTGATGTTTTAGTTATTTGACAGCTGTATTTGACGTTTCATCTTTTTTTTGACATATAAATATATTTTAATTAAAATTTTCTAAAGTAATTATCATTTCAGTATTTTCACAACTAAATATATTTTGATGGATATCATCTATGTTTTGCGCAAAAAGTACACGTTTTAATCATATTCTTTATGATAGAAACGTTCAATAATAAACGTTTCAGATTTTTGACAACTAAAGTATATTTTGATTCATTTTTTTTTTCAATAATAATTGATTTTTTTTGGTCGCCCGAATCACGAAAATCGATTCCCAAAAACCAACAAAATTTTTGGTGACTGTTAAACCAGAAAGGGGTAGAAATAGGACAGAAAGAGATAAATTGATATAAATCTCTTTTAATTAAAAAAAAATAGATTTTTCTATATATTGACAACTAAATTTAGTTTGAAGTGTTTCGCGTTGAAAGTACACGTCTTAATCTTATTTAACCTAAATCAATTCTTTATGACAGAAACGTCAAATTAAAATAAATGTATTTAAACGTCAAAGGTTTTTTTTTTTGACAACTAAATTTATTTTGAAGGATATTATCTGTGTTTTGCGTTGAAAATACACAAATTAAAAATGTATTTGATGTTTCAATTTTATGGACAATTATATATTTTGATTAATTAAGTAATTCACGTTTTTTTTTTAGTATTTTGACAACTGAACATGTTTTGAATGATGATGCCATCTAGATTTTCATTTGAACCTAAATTGTTTCTTGATGACAGAAACGTCAAAATAAAATAAATATATTTGACGTTTAAGTTTTTTTTTGACAACTAAATACATTTTGATTTATATATTCAATAGTAAAAGATTTTTCAATATTTTGACAACTATTTATATTTTGAAGAATATCATCTGTAATTCGCTTTGAAAGTACACGCCTTAGTCTAATTTGACCTAAATTAAGTCTTGATGACAGAAACGTCAAATAGAAAAGTTTAAAAATCTATTTGATGTTTCAATTTTGTGGACAACTAAAAATATTTTGATTAATTAAGTAATTCACGTTTTTTTTTAGTATTTTGACAATTGAACATGTTTTGAATGATGATGACTTCTATATTTTCATCTGAAAATACAGTTCAACCTAAATTGTTTCATGATGACAGATACGTCAAAATAAATAGGTTAAAAAGAATTTGACGTATTCGTTTTTTTCTTGACAACTAAAAATATTTTGATTAATTAAGTAATTCACATTTTTTTTTTAGTATTTTGACAACTGAACATGTTTTGATTGATGATGCCTTTCATCTGAAAATACAGTTTAAACTAAATTGTTTCATGATGACATATAAATTTTGATTAATTAAGTAATTCACGTTTTTTTTTAGTATTTTGACAACTGAACATGTTTTGAAAATGCCTTCTAGATTTTCATCTGAACCTAAATTGTTTCTTGATGACAGAAACGTCTAAATAAATTAAATGCATTTGACGTTTAAGTTTTTTTTTTGACAACTAAATACATTTTGATTTATATATTAAATAGTAAAAGATTTTTCAATATTTTGACAAGTATTTATATTTTGAATGATATCATCTGTGTTTTGCGTTGAAAGTACACGTCTTAATCTTACTTAACCTAAATTAATTCTTGATGACAGAAACGTCAAATTAAAATAAATGTATTTGACCTTTAAGTTTTTTTTTGACAACTAAATACATTTTGATTTATATATTCAATAGTAAAAGATTTTTCAATATTTTGACAACTATTTATATTTTGAAGGATATCATTGTAATTTGCTTGAAAGTACACGCCTTAGTCTAATTTGACCTAAATTAAGTTTGATGACAGAAACGTCAAATAGAAAAGTTTAAAAATCTATTTGATGTTTCAATTTTGTGGACAACTAAAAATATTTTGATTAATTAAGTAATTCACGTTTTTTTTTTAGTATTTTAACAATTGAACA
>NW_017097757.1:50501-53816 GCF_001412225.1 Nicrophorus vespilloides
TGTTTTTAATGTATTTTCATTTGAAAATACAGTTCAACCTAAATTGTTTCATGATGACAGATACATCAATATAAATAAATTAAAAAGAATTTGACGTATTCGTTTTTTTTTGACAACTAAATAATATTTTGAAGGATGACGTAAGTAATGCTGTGGAAACGTGTCGTGAAAGTTGAAGTTCAAATAAATTCGCCAATGAGAGAGCAATGACACGAAGTCACCCGTTTCTAATCAATTGCTCTCGACTTACATAATCCGAACCACGCGACGATATTTCCTTGTCATTGAAGGATTTCCACTCCGTCGACTCCATTTCACCCATTCCTATTTGTTTCTCTATTATTATTATTATTATACGGAATCGAAATCAAGCGAGAAATGATTCATCGACGAAACGCGTTCCGTTTCCGGAGACACATATCAAAGCGTGTTTATCGCCCGAACGCAAAAAAAATAACGTATTTATTTCTGTATGTCTATTTCTACATGGACGTAAGCTAAAGAGATAGAAAGAGAAAATTGCCAATCTCAATCGACAGTTCGATTTGAAAAGTAATTTACGGACAGCCCTTAATTGCAATCGCTATATATTTTGCACGTATACTAAAATATACTTATTTTTTTCTCCTCTCCCTTCAACTTTGTCCTTTGTGCTACATCCGCGTTTCTCATTACGTCGCATCCAAAAAAAAAATATAAAAGAAAAAGGGATGCGTAAGTTAAATCGTTCAAATGTATAATGCAATTGAACAACCCTTCCTCTCTTATTGTTACAATAGAAGAAAAAAAATTTTCTTTGGTCGACGGATGAAAAGGAAATTTTAACGAGAGCACTTCGAGTTGTTAATTACTAGAAAATAGAACAATTTTGTTCCAACCCTCGCGACACTGAACTCAACATTTATTCCTTTCGGAACTCGCAAACATTATTGACTGAATCGTCCGGAGATCTTTATTAAACTCTTCCTAATGCATTTCACCATTTACTATTTCTTCCTCTCTCTCTCATTTCTCTACAAATTGAAATCCGGATTACATTTCCTAAAGGACACGCTGCAGCATTTTATCCATCTGCAACTCTTATTACATATTTATTGTAACGTACTCCTCAAGTATCATCCTATATAAGCTATTTTACGTTTTATGTCCTCTCGAAATATATCTGAAACAGTTCTATCAGTATTCTTCCGAGAACTAGGAAAATACGACCGGTTTTCAGTTGAATTTTTATTAATATTTTGTTATCTATAACCGTTATTTTTTATATTATGTTAGCCCTTATTATTCTATATGAGCCGTTTATTTTGAAAGTGGCTTAAATCCATTTTTCAATTTTTTGTTGTTGACTAGTAACGTTTAGAGTTTTCTACACAAATTTTGACACTTCAATATTTTAAAACTTGATTATTGAGTATTTCAAAACTGCAGTTCTTGGAATCCCAAATTGTAAATTGTTATGTAATTTATATAATTAGAAGATTTTCTGAATTGCATGAAGTGGGTTTTTTTGAATTGTTTTAAATCAATAAAAAATAAATTAAGTATTGTTTTTCGATTTCTAACATATTAAACTATTAATCAAATATTATTATAAATCAAATTGTTAATTTTGAAAGTGGATTTACTCCATTTGTGGTAAGAAAACACATATTATTCACTTAATGATTGCAATTATTTTAATAACAATTGTGAATTTAATGGTCATAGATATTTTTTACGTTTATTTTTTAGTTTTGTTGAAATGCAAACTCTTAAATATCTCAATTTCAATATAAATTGACTTAGGTCACATTCAAAATAAACAGCTCATATAAGTGAATGTAAATAAGTCATTATGACTTAGTACAAATACTACTTAAGAAGAACCCATAACTAATCATTATGTAACGACTATTATTAATCACTATGTCGTGCACAAACTCAAAGGTCCAATCAAGAATGACCACAAATATGTACATCTGTCTAATCACTTAATTATTAGGGAAAGTTAGGTACTATCTTCACTCACCAAATATTGTACTCCCACTATGCTAATTCACTACTATATAACAGGATGTTTATGTAATACAAGGGAGAGTCCTTAAGAATCAGTGTTTATTATCATAAAAACTCCAACATCACCTCTAACAATCCTTAAAAACTCCACTAGGACTCCACAACGACATAACTACGAGATATTCCACAGTGTCCAGAGATATTTGAATCCCGGGACACGACGTTCTCAAATTATTTATATTTGAGATACACAACTCAATCAATTCAGTTCATTTATTGTTGATACTTGTACATAGTTGTTACCTAACTGATTGATACATTGTGCGAATAATGTTTCAAGTACATTCGGTAATTTGACCTCAAATTCTTAACATTCCGAAGGTCAGACATGGATGGGATAGTTATCTGTCCATGCATCGATCCATCTTCGCACGAGCTGCAACAATGCTCGTGAGGGGGTAATCGATTATCAAAGCGATAACAACAACAACAACAAAAAAATAAACTGGCATTAAAACGTATCCACTTCGCACGCACAGACGACGAATAAATGCCCGCACATTAGTATTCAACACGTCCACGCTGGAGTGGGGCTGTTTACCATCGGGTTGTGTACTACGTAATGTAAATAGCAATCGAAATCCGGTAAGAGCGAACCATCCTCGAAATGAGCGAACCAACGAATTACATAAACACAAGTAATATAATAATAAAAAAAAAATAGTGGATTTTTACGTTGGAGTTTTCGTTTAGAAGCTGTCAAGTTGTCTGCTTCATTCTCTCTCTCTCTCTGGAAATTTAGAGTGTCTCATGGAAAATTCACGTTAATGGCAAATGGAAATTGTGTCTGCGGCATCAATTAACTGCCATTTAAAATGTAGTTTGATACACACAAACACATTCATTGATTGAGGGAGTTGCGATTATCTAGACCAGCGGTCGGGGAACTTTTTTAACCATTACCCCAAAATATTATTGCGTAAGTCGATATTAACACCCCCCCCCCTATACTGAATAGAAAACATGTCCCAATTTTTAAGTAATTAAATTAAACATGAAGCAACATCATGTTTCCAAAACCTGAAGGGGGAAAGTTTTCAATTAATTTTTGTTTGTTCCAATTTTTATTTTGTTTGTCTATTACTATTTGTTACTATTTTCATGTAACTTTTTTTTTATAAATTAATTATTTTTTCCAATTTGAATTTTATTTTGTTTGTCTATTACTATTTGTTACTATTTTCATGTAACTTTTTTTTTATAAATATGTAAATGCAAATTAATTCAATAAATAATGTTTATTTAAAATTTACATTGATT
>NW_017097758.1:0-1658 GCF_001412225.1 Nicrophorus vespilloides
TTTTGTTTGTCAATGCAAATTAATTCAATAAATAATGTTTATTTATTAAATTTACATTGATTGTTTCATGAATTCAGAATCGCCCGCCCCATATCGACTTACGCAATAATGTTTTGTAATAATTAATAATAATTTGTATAATCTGTAATTTCCTCCAGTCCAAGATGCATGCAACACATCCAAACTATAATGGATCATTGCTTTAACACTCCTCGAAGTTGCATAGAAATTCCACAAATCTACGCATAGTTTTAATGAATTTGCTGATTTATAACTGAAGAGTGTATATTCGGAATTGGTAGAACGTGGACAAGATTTTATTTACGTTCATCCGAACGGCGAAAGTCATGCTAATTGGAGGATTGGAAACCAAAAAGTAAATATTTCAGATGTTACTAAACTGATAATGCAAAGTGTACGTTATATAATAATAATAATAATAATAAATACTTTCGATTTGTACAAAAATTCATAGTGTGAAAATGTTGCTTGTCGAAACAGAACATTTTCTAATCTCGCCGCTTGAGAATAAGGACGGAAAAGAAAAAGTATTTAATGTGAGGAGAGAGAGAGAAGGAGTATAATTATGTTTGATCAATGGGGATTCCAAGAAACGAGGTGTTACCGTCCGTTTCTCCTGCCTTTTTTTTTTCTTCTTCTTCTTGTTGTTTAGTGAATGAAACGTGATTCCGAGAGCGCGTTATAATCTTATCACCTTCCATGGCGTTCTTGTATTTCTTTTCTCCGTTCTTCTTCTTGTTGTCGTCGTCCTTTTTCAGGCGCGGTCGGCAGTTTCGACAGACGCGCCAGATAATCGTGTTTGCTTTTCCTGGCGCTAAGAGGAGACCACAAATATTTATTAAGGGCACTTTTTTTTTCTTTTTGATTTATTACGAAACGACAAATAATACTCACACTTTGGTGCATTTAGAATTTCGCCACGACGACGACTTCCTCGTGCGGGCGCATTCACGAAATGAAAACGAAACGTAATAATGGATTTGTGTGAAATTATATAAATCAAGAGGAATTATATAATCATACTAATGAAACACGCGAGAAGGATGGAGATAGAAAGAAAGGCTAAGAGGAGACCACAAATATTTATTAAGGGCACTTTTTTTTTGATTATTACGAAACGACAAATAAAACTCACACTTTGGTGCATTTAGAAATTCGCCACGACGACGACTTCCTCGTGCTGGCGCATTCACGAAATGAAAACGAAACGTAATAATGAATTTGTGAAATTATATAAATCAAGAGGAATTATATAATCATACTAATGAAACATGCGAGAAGGATGGAGATAGAAAGAAAGGCTAAGAGGAGATCACAAATATTTATTAAGGGCACTTTTTTTTTCTTTTTGATTATTTCGAAACGACAAATAAAACTCACACTTTGGTGCATTTAGAATTTCGCCACGACGACGACTTCCTCGTGCTGGCGCATTCACGAAATGAAAACGAAACGTAATAATGAATATGAATGTGTGAAATTATATAAATCAAGAGGAATTATATAATCATACTAATGAAACATGCGAGAAGGATGGAGATCGAAAGAAAGACTAAGAGGAGACCACAAATATTTATTAAGGGCACTTTTTTTTTTCTTTTTGATAATTTCGAAACGACAAATAAAACTCACACTTT
>NW_017097758.1:1673-2392 GCF_001412225.1 Nicrophorus vespilloides
CATTCACGAAATGAAAACGAAATAATGAATATGAATATGTGAAATTATATAAATCAAGAGGAATTATATAATCATACTAATGAAACACGCGAGAAGGATGGAGATAGAAAGGAAGGCTAAGAGGAGACCACAAATATTTATTAAGGGCACTTTTTTTTCTTTTTATTATTACGAAACGACAAATAAAACTCACACTTTGGTGCATTTAGAATTTCGTCACGACGACGACTTCCTCGTGCTGGTGCATTCACGAAATGAAAACGAAACGTAATAATAATTATGAATGTGTGAAATTATATAAATCAAGAAGAATTATATAATCATACTAATGAAACATGCGAGAAGGATGGAGATAGAAATAAAGGCTAAGAGGAGATCACAAATATTTATTAAGGGCACTTTTCTTTTGATTATTTCGAAACGACAAATAAAACTCACACTTTGGTGCATTTAGAATTTCGCCACGACGACGACTTCCTCGTGCTGGCGCATTCACGAAATGAAAACGAAAACGAAATAATGAATATGTGAAATTATATAAATCAAGAGGAATTATATAATCATACTAATGAAACATGCGAGAAGGATGGAGATAGAAAGAAAGGCTAAGAGGAGACCACAAATATTTATTAAGGGCACTTTTTTTTTTTTTGATTATTACGAAACGACAAATAAAACTCACACTTTGGTGCATTTAGAATTTCGCCACGACGACGACT
>NW_017097758.1:2417-3299 GCF_001412225.1 Nicrophorus vespilloides
TTTAGAATTTCGCCACGACGACGACTTCCTCGTGCTGGCGCATTCACGAAATGAAAACGAAACGTAATAATGAATTTGTGTGAAATTATATAAATCAAGAGGTATTATATAATCATACTAATGAAACATGCGAGAAGGATGGAGATAGAAAGAAAGGCTAAAAGGAGATCACAAATATTTATTAAGGGCACTTTTTTTTTTCTTTTTGATTATTACGAAACGACAAATAAAACTCACACTTTGGTTCATTTAGAATTTCGCCACGACGACGACTTCCTCGTGCTGGCGCATTCACGAAATGAAAACGAAACGTAATAATAATTATGAACGTGTGAAATTATATAAATCAAGAGGAATTATATAATCATACTAATGAAACATGCGAGAAGGATGGAGATAGAAAGAAAGGCTAAGAGGAGACAACAAATATTTATTAAGGGCACTTTTTTTTGATTATTACGAAACGACAAATAAAACTCACACTTTGGTGCATTTAGAATTTCGCCACGACGACGACTTCCTCGTGCTAGCGCATTCACGAAATGAAAACGAAATAATGAATATGTGAAATTATATAAATCAAGAGAAATTATATAATCATACTAATGAAACATGCGAGAAGGATGGAGATAGAAAGAAAGGCTAAGAGGAGACCACAAATATTTATTAAGGGCACTTTTTTTTTCTTTTTGATTATTACGAAACGACAAATAAAACTCACACTTTGGTGCATTTAGAATTTCGCCACGACGACGACTTCCTCGTGCTGCCGCATTCACGAAATGAAAACGAAACGTAATAATAATTATGAATGTGTGAAATTATATAAATCAAGAGGAATTATATAATAATACTAGTGAAACATGCGAGAAGGATGGAGAT
>NW_017097759.1:0-963 GCF_001412225.1 Nicrophorus vespilloides
ACATGGATTAGATTACAGGAATGTATCTATACTTGCTGGATTCCGGAAACATTCAGCTTTCATATGCATATATAGGATTCATTTTATCTATTATAGTTTTCGAGTAAATCAGCGAAATGTGAAAACACTGCTTTTTCGATCGTTCTAATTTCAATTTTTCAACTTTGAACGGGTATTACAGCAATATGGATTAGATTACAGGAATGTATCTATACCTGCTGGATTCCCCAAACATTCAGCTTTTATAAGCATATATTGGATTTATTCTATATATTATAGTTTTCGAGTAATTCAATGAAATGTGGAAACACTGCTTTTTCGAACGTTATTTTTTCAATTTTTCAAATTTGAACGCGTATTACAGCAATATGGATAATAGCACAAGAATGTATCTATACTTGCTGGATTCCCCAAAGATTCAGCTTTTATAAGCATATATTGGATTTATTCTATATATTATAGTTTTCGAGTAATTCAATGAAATGTGAAAACACTGCTTTTTCGAACATAAAATGTAAAATTAAGAAAAAAATTAAAGTTTTCAACATCATTTTCGTGTATAAAAGCGCCCTTGCTGTAGAGCTGTCCGCCATTTTGAAACAGAAAATGGGCGTTTTGGAATATATACGTACTCACTAATCCCAAGTTACACAATGTTTGAGTGAATTTTTCTAACTTCATTTTAGGAAAATAAAGAGATCAAATTACGTATTTTAATTTACGTGTGTTATTTTACGGTGGCGATCGAAATCCGAACAATCCCTTACATATTACTCCCTTTCGCCAGATTATTAATAGAATGAAATAAAGTTTAAAGTCGGGAAAATGATTGTCGCGATTTCGATATAGACATGTATAATATTTAGTAAATAGTAACAATGATTGAATTTATTGAATAGCTTTAGCATTGATGATTTTACTTCCGCACATTTCCATTAATTTACACGTTTTCATTTAAAATGT
>NW_017097759.1:984-2262 GCF_001412225.1 Nicrophorus vespilloides
AATAATGATTTAAAATTTCATAAAAACAATTATATTTTTTTATTCTTATATAAATATTCAAACAAACATGTATTTTAATAACAGTTACGACACAAATTTCAATTACAAAAGTAGCACAGGTAGAAATATATAAGGGTTCTAAGTTTTATTGCTTTATATCAGAGAAAATGTTATAACTAACATAAACTAACATAACTAAATAAAACTTTTCCTCTGAATAGTTTTAAGAGAGTCGAACAGAAATTAATTTCTTTTCGGTTCACTGTTTCTTTTTTCTATATAATAAACGTATTTTTGCAAAGTGCGGAAACTGGTAATAAAAATTTGTTTGGCTCTTGCAGTTGCGAATTTTGAATCTGAGCACAATAAAGTAAACTTCAGTAGCTTTTACACTTCTGAAGCCAAAAATTTATTGGGACTCCAGTAAATGCTCCTTTACGATTGCTAACAACTTTAGGAATTTATTTAAACAAAACTCATAACTGAATCTTCATAAGATTAGTGAATCAGTGCACGAATTTAACTGATTTTTACTATATTTGTATACAAAGTTCCATATGGTTATGTTTGCTAACTTTTCTTGAATTTATGTTGAGAAAAATCATTGATTGAATCAATTGTAAATTGCCATAAATTTTGAGATTTTTTGAAATCTTCGCTGTTATATAACAAGAAAGAGGTATAGATTAATGCAAGGAAAAGAAAATTATTTTACAATTTTGATATATTTTGTGATTATTTTTCAAGTTTTCACTCTTGTATGTGAAAGTAAGTAAGAATTAATGCGATTAACAAAATAAATGGTTGAAAAGTTAAGATATTAAAATTTTCATGTGTTTTTAAATGCTCAACTTTTATTAAAAGCACAAATTACATGAAAAATATAATAGTTTAAGAAAAAATCAAAACTGAATCTTCATTATATTAGTGAATCAATGCACGAATTTAACTCATTTTTGTTTAAGTTGTATAAAAATATGTATATTATTATGATTGCTATCTTTTACATGAATTTATTTTGAAAAAAATCAAAACTGAACCACTGTACTGGAAAAATGCCAAGTCTTAGAATGGCATTAAAAATAAGTGTAACATTCCTCAGACCAGCAGTTGACAGCTGCCTCAGAATCTCTGATGTAATTAAATCATAACCTGGTGCTTTTTTTATATTTCAATCCATATCATCAATTCAATCTCTCTGACTTTAAATGGATTTATTGGAAGCGACATTTGGAACGGAGACTTCAAGAAACGCGTTATTTTGCGCTCTTCGTCTTC
>NW_017097760.1:0-9373 GCF_001412225.1 Nicrophorus vespilloides
GACAGGTTGAAATAATGTATGAAACTCAACTACTTTATTTTTATTAGACGTTGCTCCCAGAAGAAATTGAAACTTGGATATTGATCTTGGAAACCAGAGATTAAAATGAGCATAAATACTTGTGTGTAGCTAATATAGTTTTCTTCATAAATAGAAAATAATATTTGGTATATGACAAGTGACAGTTCAGAAAGTAACGTTTTCGAAAAACGTTTATATTTTTATTAGCACTTGCTCCCACAAGAAATTGAGACATGGACTTTGATCTTGAAAACCCAGAGATTAAAATGAGCATAAATACGTCTATGTAACTAATATAGTTATCTTTATAAACAAAATATAATATTTGGTATTTTGAATTTTGCGCCTAATGTATAGACAACTCAACATACAATTTTCTATATACTACAATATTCTCCCGAAAGAAATTGAAACATGGAAATTGATCTTGAAAACCCAGTGATTAAAATGAGCGTAAATACTTGTATGTAGCTAATATAGTTTTCTTCATAAACAGAAAATAATATTTGGTATATGACAAGTGACAGTTCAGAAAGTAACGTTTTTGAAAAACGTTTATATTGTTATTAACAGTTGCTCCCAGAAGAAATTTAAAATTGAACATTGATCTTGAAAATCCAGAGATTAAAATGAGCATAAATACTTGTGTGTAGCTAATATAGTTATCTTCATAAACAGAAAATAATATTTTGAATTTTGCGCCTAAGGTTTAGACAACTCAACATACAATATTCTATATACTACAATTTTCTTCTAAAAGAAATTAAAACTTGGACATTGTTCTTTAAATACTCGAGTATAAAATTAGCATAAATACCAGTTTGCAATTATGATTAGTTTTTTTGTTATCTGAAAATAATATTTGATATACGACAATTGACACCTGCCCTGATTTCCATAAAGCCTATAGTTCAGGCATAGTTGCGCTGTTCCAATTAAAAGTTTTTAATTAAGAAATTTAATTAGTTATCGAGTAGTCTAAAATGTTCATTATTGCTTTATCTATAGAAATATGCAAACATTTTAATGTATTATTAATTAATTCTTGAGTTACGATTGATTTATTATTACAATTCAGCGCCCCCTTTTGCTACGTTATGAAATTATCTATTGTATTTAAAATTTAAATTTAAAACTGGAATAATTCAATTAATTAAAACAATGAACACGCTTATAAATATTGGTGATAATTAATTATCAATTACGTTGTTTAAAATTTGATTTACATTTTCTAAATTAGTGAATACACGAAGTATGGGTTGCCTATACGATGAACGATCAATTTACCTAAGCACAATTACACAACAAAGAGATTAGGAAACACGCAAGATATGTAATTGACATTTCTGTTAGCACATTGTTAAATTGATAATTTACGGTTTGCTTTAGCAATCATTACTGGTTTAATCTAATTGTTTTTATTGATTTATTATCATTGCAATTGCTTTATTAGAAATGTAATCATTAGTTAAATCATTGTAATCATGCATTATTAACTACACAATAAGTTGTGTCTTATTTCGATAGTGGATTGTTTTGGCTATGATTGTTGTTTTTGACTTAAGCTATCTTAGCTTGATTAGATAGGCGATACAAATAATAACATCGTCGTTGTTAATGTAAATTCAACGCTCAAATTATTTTCTTTAACGTTTTTTTTTTGTTGATAGATTTGTTATATAATTGTCAGAATAATTGGACGTTTTTTTGTTGTTGTTGTTGATGTGTTGTAATTTTAGATTGGGGAATAGGTAGCAGAAATAAGTGATCACGTTACAAGTTCGCAAATTGCTGTAATGGCACGAATAATTGAGGAATGCGGTATAATGGTTATGCGAAGGAGAAGCGCTCGTTTTGGAAGCAGCGATTGCTGGTAAATGATGGAGCGCTATACGCAATGATTATGCGGAATTAGCATTGTTTATGTGTGCAGCCGATAAGGAGGTTCCACACACATACAAAAAAAGAACGTCCGGGGTCGAATTATCAGTCCGGGAGAATCCATCGTTTGGTGTAGCTGTTCAATATACAGAGACTGAAGGAAGAGATTTCTGTTGGATTGCATATCGATTATCGGCATTGAAAGTGTTGGATGTGCGGCGGCGACGACGACGACCTTAATTTAGTTGTCAGCGTTTAGAGCATTACATAAACTTTGGACTGTGTGACTCGTTCTGCTTTGCCGCAGCGGCAGACCTTGAATACGATCGTCGCTGTCGTGAATACTCACATACACACATAGTGAAGTGCAGCAGCAAGAATAACAACAGCCAGCTAAATATTTATATATATCTGGAAGATTTGCAGCTAGAGGAAGATGAATTTGTCGAGGTTGCGTTTGATCACGTTCGATGTGACGGATACTCTGCTGAAGTTCAGGTCGTCACCAGGTCGACAGTACGGGGAGATCGGCGCTCTGTACGGAGTCTTAGCCGATGACAACGCTCTGGCCGCCAATTTCAAAGCGCACTGGTACAAACTCAACAAGGAGCATCCGAACTTCGGCCTCACCACCGGCTTGGGATGGGATAACTGGTGGAAGCACATCATCGCAGGTACTTTCCAGGACTCCAAATTCAACATCAACGATAAGAAGCTGGACGCCATCTCCAAGCATCTCATCGATCTGTACAGAACCTCCAACTGCTGGCAGCAGTGTTTCGGCACGCTCGGACTCCTCACCTATCTGAGAAGCAAAAAGGTGCCGTTGGGCATCATCTCCAACTTCGATCCGAGACTCACGCAGACGCTTCAGAATACCAAACTTTTACCGCACTTCGGATTCGTCATCACTTCCTACGAAGTCGGTTTCGAGAAGCCCGACAAGAGGATCTTCGAGGAGGCCATGAAGGCTTCAGGTATTAAGGATCTGAAGCCGGAAGAGTGTCTGCACATCGGAGACACACCTATTCTCGATTACTTCGGGGCCAAGAACTGCGGCTGGAATGCCATCCTGGTGCACGACAAGAGCTACGAACAGTTGAAGGAAAAGTACGGAGACGTTGATAGGGAACGCGTCTTCGCCAGTTTATACGATCTGCATAAACATTTCGTCGACACTTCAGACGAAAAGTTTGTCAAAGTCGAAAGCAACCTTTAATGATAATTAATAATAAAACAAAACGTCTCCTGTATATATTACAACAAATTTTCTCTTTGTATTACCTACAACTGCATTTTTAAATAAAATTTTAATAAATAATTATTCCTGTTTTTCAACCTTCAAATTTAAAGTATTTGAACAACATTGATCACTTTGTTAATTCCATAGCAACATCTTTAAAAAAAAAATATAATTCTCTAATTGAACATTTATATTTAAGTAGAAATTGTAGCAAAAATTAGTCTTCATAGACTTTGTTAAAATTTCTCTAAATTTTTTCATTATAATTTAAAAATAGAATATTTAGATTAAAGTAGAAATTATAAGCAGTAATATTAGTCTATATGCACAAATGTGTCGATTTTAGTATTCTAGTAATAAACATTCAAATTTTAAGTAATGAAAAAGCTTTGGAAAATTAGTAGCAATAGATTTCTGTTTGTTAAACTATGATGAATAATATGAATCTATATACATGCATGTGTAACTTTTTGTATTTTTTGTAATATGGAATTAAACTTATAACAAAAGCAAATTACTGCAATAGAAATAAGACAAACCTACCTAATTCTAAAGAAAATTGAATGAAACGAAACGAAGCAGCGACATTTAACTTATATAGAAATGAATATGCTTCGCTTTACCATATAATTCCGTACTCGAATCTTGTGCAACTACTTGTAAAACTATTTAAACCGAGGACTGCTGCACGCGTTTCGTGCGCCGCTAAAACTTACTTCCGAGCACACTTCACGAAAACTTCCCAAACTCCGGAGCATATTTGTAATGCATGCATATTACAAAGCGCCTCCTCCTCCTCCTCCAGCCCTATTATTAAATATGTAACTTATTTAAGCACGAGACTGACAAAAAAAAGAGAAAATAAATGAATGGAACAATCGCGGATTGCTTAAAGTATATTAGGAGAGTCGCAATCGTGGGGGCCCTTTTAATTCCGACTTAATATTACGTAACAGACATTCTACTCGAGTCTCATTTCTTCTGGAGTTTCTTCTCTCTATCTGTGTGTGTCTCACCCCATGGTGCTTGGATAAATTCACGGTGCGTTGCAATTTCATCCCGGAATAAATAGGTCCGTGCCCCGCGGGAGCGAATTTAATTTAATACGTAAATTTAATAAAAATAAAACAAGGCGAACGAGTGAGGATGTAAAGAGGAAACGAGGTAACGAAACGGCGAATAAAATTAGACTTTGGAACGAGCTAATCCTGATCGATTTTCCAGCTATTCGCTATTAATCTCGTTATGTAAGAGAAGTGAGTAATAAAAAGATGAAAAAAGAAAAGGGAAAGGGAAACCTTTTAATCGATCCGGGTAAGCGAAACGTGTTTCCAATCGGTTATGAAATGCAGAGCGCTCCTCGAGAGAGGAAAAACTAGGAACGGTACGGTACCTAAGAGACGGTTACCTAATAAAGTGCGTGCTAAGCATTCATAAATATCCCTTTGATCCCCTTTTTGGGGCTGCAGCATCTCGCGCAAAACGGAACCCAAAGAAAAGAAATAATGTACATACACATACTTATATATATAAAAAAAGAGGAGATATGAAGGAAAGTCGTAAAAGTAAAAGTGAGCAAGTCGTAAATAACATTCCGTACGAAAAATCAAAGGGAGATTTTATTCGAAATTAGGAATTCGTGAAAAGAAAAAGTTTAAAGGTAAAATGAAGAGCGACGTAAATAATTGGATGCTTGATTTATTGTTTCTTTGCCGCAGCAGGAGGATGAGGATAGGAGATTAGACAAATGGCTTTTTTTTTTGATGCAATAAAATTTAATAAATTGCCGGCGATATTTGTTGCGTTTGCTGATGGCCGATGTTTTGAAGGTGATAAGTCGGCGAATCCACTTCGATCCATGACGATCAATCAATTATTGCTGTATTGAATTTCGCGACGGGCGTACGAAGAATCCTTTTACTTCTTCCTGCTTTATCGAATCGAAATCATACCCATACCTAACGGAAACGCAATGATTTACAGCGTTGCACTTCCCCATGGACAAATGCCATTACTTATACGATATTTAATACAGATTCCCATCTGAAGTTAATTTTTTTATAATAAGAGTAAATAAGGAAATGCAGAAACTGAACTTTTTTTTAAGTTACTCTGAAATACAACTATTACAATTATAACTATTATCATTTGGTTGTAATTCCAACCAGCATAATTACATTTATGCTTATAAAATGGCTGCAATAAGGTATCAAATTCGAAAAAATATGTTCTATTAGTCTTTACGTTTCTTTGTATTGCTTGATAATCATATACAAGCTAAAACTATAGGTATTAAAACAAATAATAAAATTAAAAAACAAATCTATATTGTTTCTATTAATATAAGCAGAAAATTGCGGACGCCCAATAAAACGCTCCAAATGGAAAATTAGAAACTCTTGCATATATCCCTTCCCGGTTCATCCAGTTTCAAATTTCGGTATAAGATTTCTCATTCGAAGAAATGAAATGAAATGCATTTAATGACCTGGAAATCTCGGTAAGCAAGAAGTTCAGAAGTTGCCGTTTCAAAAGTTATTAATTGAAGGAAACGAAAGCAGATGTAGATTCGCATCCTCGCGCGAGAAGGGAGGAAAAAGGAAAGATAAATAATATAAAAAAAAAGAGGAGTGAGTACTTTAGCAGCTTTGATGTTTCCGCTGGGGCGTTGTAAATTCACGGACTTCCTCCTGCAAACCGTTTTTTGATATAGTAGCTATTTCATTTTCATTTCGAAATTTCTCTCCCCTTGTTAAATGCACCGTTTCTGGAAAACTTTTAACTTTTTCTCTTTCCCTTTGTCGGAGGATGAAACAAGATAACTGTATTTATGTTCTTTGAAAATAATTGTTTTCTAATTGCTCTCTCGCTTTAGTTTATTTACGTAAGTTAAGCAATGTTCGTTGGGAAATTTATTCGCATGGATTGTTGAGGTCTCTCTTTCTTAGAAGAGATGAGCGAAAGTGGAGAGTACTAATTGAGGTTTATTTAGGAATTATGTAAATATGGAATCGAGTAAATGGGGTGGATGAAAAATGAGATATTTAGAGGGTTCAGCTGAATAATAAATATGCTTTTAAGATGATTTTGTATATGCTTAATGAAATACGGTGGCCATCTGATGGAATGGAATATATTCTAAAATGCTTGGTGCGTTATAAATTTACGTTGGTAGGAGGAGGAGGTTTGAGTTTGGAAGGGTGATTACATTAATATCTCCTCGGGGCCGTAATGTGACTGCATAATAAATTTCCACCTGAAAAATAATGCATTTCCGCGCGCAAACTGCCGAATTATGATAAAGGCTGTTCTGCCATTGAATTTATCGATAATAAATTATTAAAATTGCGTCGCTTCCCCGCAACGATAATTAAACGCCCCAGTTTTCAATTAAAAATTGTGTGTGTGTGCGCGTGAGAGAGTGGAGCAATTAGAAAGTAATCGATGCCTCCACTACACACTACATCATTATTTATTGTCTGGCGTTCCCATTCGAAACGTCCCTTTAATCGCCTCTTATCTTGTTTGATTTGCAATCGAAACGGAAATTCGATCGACCTGTTATTAATCACTCGCATTTGCATGTCGAGTTTGTGGGGCAAAAAAAAATAGAAATGAAGAAAGGCAAATCATTCTGCGGTTCTATATGTATTCCAAACATGAACGGAATTTCCATTTGAACGATTGGATTTTCTCCGACAAACGTTCTTTGTTAAAATATTTCTTCTGCAAAGATTTGGCCAACAACACGAATAATTTTAGTATTTCCATCATATATATGGATTACAGTTTAAATTATTACAACGAATATTTCAATTTTACATTTGTATCAACTTTCAATAATTTTGATTTAAAAAGTAAAAAAAAATAATATGAGTCTAATTGTTTTTATTAATGATTTTACTATGGAAATTTACTGTAAATTATATGAGAAACTGAAATACTGTAACATTCGAAATTCTAAGAGATTTCTAATATTTTAGTAATTTGCTTTGAAAGTTCAACTTATGTAATATTAATTTATGTATATAATTAATCAATAGAATAACATATGCATTAATAACGTTAATTTTAAATTAATTTGAGTATTTTCCATCCAATTACAATTTCCGCACGAATCACTCCCATAATTACAATATTTTCATATACTTCGTTTTTTTATATTGTAACGAATTCATTTGATACAAATACATTTCACGCAAAGTTGGATCGAATTTGCTTAAATTTTCGGAGTGTAAACTAATCTGCTTCACGTATTAATAAAAATCGGTCAGTAAATTAATAATAAAAAAAATGATTGAAAATTTACACACTATAAATAAAAAAAAACGAAAGAAACAATGAAATAAAATTGAAACAAACCGGACGAATATATTTCACGTTTATCGTCCGGAATTAATATAATTCCGACACCGAAATGAATAACTCCCCCATTATCTTCCGCATTTTCGGTGAGAATTTCGCGACAATTTATCGCGCCAAAAACTCTGATTCGATGAACAAATACGCAATTAATTATGACGACATTCATTTTAATTTACAAAAAAAAAAAAAAACTTAACAAATTTTAATATTAAATCATACTTTGTTATATTTAAATAAATCATGGTGATGTTAAATTTATTAAAAAAAAAATTTATTCATCAACATTAATTTCGAACGAATCCGTTTTAATGATGGAATTATTTAAACTAGATGTAATTAGCATCAGGTTTTGGTTGGAATATTTATATAAAACAAATATAAATGAGCATTTATGAAAATGCGTTTAAATGATATTGTAATTGTGAGAAAAGTTCGTTGTTTGGTGGAATAAATTAGTCGGAAAACAGTAGGGGTGAGTAACAAGTGGAGTGGAACTATTTCAAATATTATTAGCATTAAGTGCATAAATTTCTGAAACTATGCATATAAATCAAGTGGTACGGCGGCTCGAAACTAATTCGAAGTAATTTATAAGTGCGGGGCGGCTTTGAATTCGATGTTGTATGTTGAGGAGGGAAGTTGAGGAGGGTTGTAGGTGTGCAATTTTCAGCTTAAGCAATTGTCCCGATCTGTTTATTGAATTTATTAAGGAGGAGCTCCGGTGTATCGGAAAATCATATTTTCTTCTCCTATCCTAGCTGCATCCTTCTCTCACTCGCAACTGGCAACCCTTAGCGTTGTCTCCCTTCATTCCGGTTTGCAGTTTTGCGAACGAGGGAAGAGCGGGATATATTGCTAGCAGCACTCCAATCTTCTCTATCCAGGGTTCGGATGGTCGGCAATTGGAACAGAAGTAATCAAAGCGCGGTTTTCCACGAAACCAATAATTTGAAGAGGATCTCACTCTCTCCCTTCTTCCCTCTCATACATTCACACACACACTGTTTCTCTCTCTCTTTCTCTTTCTTTCCGTTCCCTTTTTATTCACCCAATTCCCTATCTGTCCCCACACAAAATAACCGACGACAAATCTATTGCCATGAAAATGGACTTTGTCCCTCTCGCTCGCTCATCCAATGTTCCATTCCTTTTCCTTTCACACATCGCGCAGCCCTCGACCGCATTTTTATTACAAATCATACAAGATCTCGAAATGGATTAAGTTTCATCACCATGGGGACACCATAATAGGCCCAATTTATCACGTGACATTTATTTTTATATTGGGGACATCCAGTCGGGTGGGGGGCAATTTAACCTACTTCACATTTCAAACATTGACTTACAAAAAAATAGAACTCACCCTCGTAATATCACTTCTCTTCAACAAATCACTATCTTCTTTTTATTAAAAGTGCAGAAATAAGCTGATTTTCAGGTTTATTCTTTGAATGTGTTGACGCGTACGTCAATTTCAACTATCACTGTAACAATGAAATCAACTAAAATTTAATACTTCAACTTTTTTATCACAGCCTACTTCACATTTCAAAAATTGAATGACATGAAAATTATAGCTTATTCATATAATACATCAATTTTTTTGTATTAATTTGCTTACAAAGTAACTTTCATACACAAACCACTGTCACTTAAGGCAGTGGTTTCCAAACTTGATGTTACTACGCGTCCCTCAAAAGTATGTAATCATTTGGCGCCTCCCCACCCCCTTCCATTTCATAAAAGGAACGCGTATTACAGCAATATGGATAAGAGCATAGAAATGTATATATACTTGCTGGATTCCCCAAACATTCAGCTTTCATGAAATGTGAAAACACTGCTTTTTCGAGAATTTTTTAA
>NW_017097761.1:0-26842 GCF_001412225.1 Nicrophorus vespilloides
CGCATTACAGTTCTCTTACGGTATTTGTTGTAAAGATTGTTTACACACGGCAGGCACATAAAATTATGCACATCGCTCGGGCCGTGGATTCATTGTTTGTTTTAATTTAATCACGTTTGCAAAATCGCGAATTCCACGTAATTATAACTAGACATTGAAATCATTATTATGCAATTACTTATCGTTTATTTATTGATTATTGCAATACATGCAAACACCTAATAATTGTTTCATGATAATTCAGACAAAGTAATCAATAAAATCTCGTAGGTTTAAGACTTACATTATTTAGCTACTGTAAATGAATTAGTTACTAACTATAGTAAAAGTGTATTTCTAAGTTAACATTTCTATACTTAATTATATAATGTACTTACTATATTTAATTATACAATGTCAAGTTTTGAAAATATATTCCACACTTACACTTTTAGATCAGAAATAAAATAATCAATTTTTTATTTCTTAGAAGAATTTGCTAATAGTAATTTTATTTAGTTTAAACTAATCGGAAATACAAAAATCACTTTTAGTTTATTTATCAATGATAGACCTAGACATTTATAACAAATATTTATTTTGTTATGATTCTATAAATACGTTAAATTTTTGTATTTGTTTATATATGTTTATTTCAATAATAATAACAATAATATTTATTATTAAAGCAAATATAAAGTTAAATGAACTGGAACATAGTAATAATGAATTAAAACAGAAATAAACTAATTTCAAAATATCGTTTCATCGTGAAAACGATTATAATAATTGAATGCATCTAAACAAGAACACGATTTGCACATGCTGCTTAACAATTATTATGAACTAACCGTATTATTCTTTTTAATTTACATTCTTTTGTTTTATTTTTTTATTCGAAGTGAATGCACTTACAATGACATAATAACTATGCAAGAGATCCATTATTGTTGTGGTTATTTTTCATCAGAAGCGGTTAATTAAGTAAGTTCTTTTTCTTTCATAAACTAATCTCGTTAGATGCATACACACACACCTATACTAAACAAACACCGACGTATATACATACATAAACCGTTCTTAATGAATCTGTATGAAGCATAAAGGAGTGAAAGAATTTCTTATGTGAAATATGTAAGTGCTAATTACTTATTACGTGTAGCTTTCGTCGTTGCAAAAAAAAAGGCGTTCAATGTTCCCACGCAGAAAGGGTTTACTTGTTTCTTCTCGCCGTGTAAATCGATCGGCGCGAAATGCAATTAACAGTATTGAATATCCGAGCCGTCGTTATGCAATGTCGCTGCTATTTTGCCCAATTGCGACATCGACTCGACTCGTTGCGTAACTTGCGATTTTATTAATAATAAACTGGTGGTAATTGAACTTTGGTGTATTTTCCTCATTGTGCGTGCATTTGTAGGAATGGACATGTCGAATGTAATAAGAAACTTGGTTATGTGGAAGAGAAAGTTCTTCATTATTTGAATTGTCAACAAAGCATGTTTTGTAATTAAGACCACTGATTAAAACAATGATAATTAAACATTTGTTTCCTCGTTGTAAAGTTTAATAGCATAATGAGAATATTTAGAGATTACGTCTAAATTAATTAAGTGAAATTTCATACTTCTGTTCATTTATGTTTGAAATTTACAAACTGAAAATGAAATGCAGAACGAATAGGCTGAGTTCCGCGAAATTACTTCGTTAAGTGAAACTTCGTTTTCAGAGATAAAAAATATTATAGTAAATATTTGTAAAGAAAATGTAAACCTTTTGTCTAACAATGAAACGTTTTATTAAAATTGATTTTTGTGTTTTTTTTCTCTTTTATTTAGCAATTGCCTATAGGGAGTTATTGTAATTAATACTGATCGCTTTAAAAGTAACAGTTCTTTGTAAATCAGGATCAGGAAAAGAAATATACAAAGTTTATAATACCACTTCAGCAACCTAAAAAGGTTTTCTAAATCTTCTACTGAATAACCATTATCTTTCAATACATTTCTAGCATCCTCTTCATCCACATATTTCAATCCTTATAAATGAAGTTATCTGTACAACTTTGTCATATATTTTAATTATTTCCAAAATCAAACTTCTACATGATGAATTTTCAGTAAATTTAAATATATGTACAGTAATAAATGGTAAAATGGTGTAAATAAACTTACAATACCTAATATATAAAATATAAAATATTTGACCTTTAGTATTAAATGTTTCATCGTTATTTGAAACGTATTTACTTGTATATATTATCATAATTTGTAACTTTTCAATTTTTGTATTATACAGTAGAACCTGTTTTTGTGCGGTCCTTTTTTATGCCGTACCTATCTACCGCATAAAACATGGTTTTACTGTATAATATATCTAAAATATTATGAACCAAATTTTCACGGGATAGATTTAACAGTTTCAATTATGTAATAATGTATTAAATGATATTTATTTACCAATCTGTATTTCCTCTAATTTGGGTTACAGTATTGTAATAATAAAAAGAAATGTATAATTATTTAATATGTGTTTGTAATAAAATATTAAAAAAATAATTATAATAAATATCGATTTCTATTTTAAATTCAATTATATACCCTAAGGATTTGATGAACAATAAAGGTTTGTCCTGATTATTGTAAATGTATAACATTGTGCGGAAGTAGATACTTATGGAAATTGAAGAGAGAGTTTGTTACACTTAAGATCGATGTCAATCTATATACCTTGAGGATAAACACACATCTTCTTCATGTATCAAACATCTGTTAACTGACATGATAATTTGAAGTAATCATAGAAATTCAAAATATATTAAACACATTTGCGATATAAACAAGTCTTCCTAATTAAAGTTGAAGTACTGTGCGGAGTATGAAATGTCCTGTTCTGATACAATCGAAAGAGAAATGAACAGTGAATTCTACTTCGTAAATAAGGGGCCAATCCTTGAAAACTCTCACTTACTAAGCAAGTACTAAAGTGAAATTGTTTAAACGTCCATTATTTAGAGAGTTAATAATATATTAATTTGGATTTACCCACCGGTTCGGTTTGTTGTTTTTCTTCTTCGTTACGCATTCTTCTCCAATTGGTAAGAAGCATTCGAAATGCGAACACGAATTAATTACCTCCACGAACTGAATATATTCTCATGCAGTTTTAATGGAATCGTTTAAACGCAGAGAGCGAAATTAATTTAATCCAGAACGAGTGCAGGCAGCTTCTTTGCGATTGCGGCAACTTAACGTCAATTAACTACCAAATGCTATTCAATTTGTATTCAAATGGTTTTGATAATTAACAAAAGTAATTCTAGCATATTATTTACTCCTAATGTTGATGGCATATTACCTGTATTTTAAATGAATGAACGTTAGGAAATTAAATGGTAATGGAATTATATACAAATAATACAATTGGAATTAATTAAATATTAATTACTACTCATTGTAAATTTGTTTTATTTTCTTTTGTATCCGTTTTTTTTTTGTCAATAAATTTGATTATTATTAATTATTTGATTTTTAGGTGTTCATAAGGGTAAATCATTTGGTTATTTGTTATGTTATTACCAAGTAGATTTATTGTTAAAATTGTTATATAGCATTCAAGCTTATCTTGATTTCTCTGTATGGAAAGTTTCTTCGATTGTTTCTATTTGTACTCTATTTTTTGAAATGGAGCATCAAAAAATTAATGATCTTTTTTATGTTTTTCGTTATGCAAAATTTGAACAATTATCCACAATAATTGAAGTTTCATACACCGGGTTAATATAGTCCGGATTCACTATAATCCAAAATAAACTAAATTTTAATTAAGCAAAATAAAAGTCAATTCTAAAAAAAATACTACACATTTTTTTTATATATAAATAATGGTGTTTGGTTTCCTTCTATATAGTTCAGTCTCTTTTTGTGCAGTTTATTCTTTTGTATGAATATAGTTCCACGTTTAGTGCGGTTTCGAACAGCCCAACCGATTATCCGGACTATGCGAAGTATTGCTGCGTAGTCGCAAAAGGTTAAATTATATATGACGTTTATTAATATATTCAGACTGCTTAAAATAATACATCACAGAAATACATTGAATGCATGAATATTTATATAAAAATGTATCAATAAAATATAACAAAAATAACAACATTTCTTGCAACAAATAGATATAAATAATTACAAACAAGAAACTGTATTCAAAAAAATATGCAGTGACGCCAATGCTAAATAAATCATATTGTAGTACAATGAATTTATTGTATTAATATTTTCCATAAATATTTTATGTTACGAATCGATTGATGAATATGTGGATTGTGATTCATACTTATCTTATCTATAGTCATAATGTGTATGTATACGTGCTTCGTATTCATTGGTTATCATCGTTTCAACCTACACTTCTATTATACCACTGGAAACAATACAGTAGACTAGTAGAGATAAAAAGTTCGCTTACACTTTAGGTATTTAATTGAATTCATTGCATAGTGTTTAACTTTGTAGTGTAATTGTTCAAGCGATCAAGTAATTTGAAATATATTGTATTTATTATATTATTTGTTCTCGGAAGCAAATATGGTAAACCATAGATGTTTAATATTAATTTCTATTGGATCTAAGGATTTACCATTATTTTTTACATCTATATTTATGAAAAATAATTAAATAATAAGTAAATTAAAACCGGACAAATCGAGGATTGTTCAAATTGTCATTTTGTGTTTCAATAGTTTAGGTCTAATAAATTGTATAGTAACATAAATAATAATAATAATAATTTATTGGCCACAGTAAATATCTACAAGAAATATAAATTCATAAGTAAAGCCTGAAAATAAAAATAAATTTAAATAAATAAATAATAATAGAAAAATATGGCAAAACGTCTTTTTGCATTTCTCAATTTATTCTCTCAATTAAAACTAAACAATCACCACTGTCTACCTACATAGCTTCTATATATAAAACAACTTTATTCAAGTGCTTGATTTGCCTTTCTGACCCTGAAATGTTGTTGAAAAACATACAATTATTTTATTTTGTATGTTTGAACTTGACAGAAAATTCAGAAAATCAGTTGGCTGTTAGAGCTAGAAATTTGCTGCTCAGTGGCATTACATTTATAATGACTATTCAATATTTTAAATTGGATTAATATATAGACATATATTTCCATTTTTTTAAAATTAGATAGTACAAATAATTACAACAAAAATGTGAAGTAATAAATCATAGGAATCATTATTAATAATTATAATTTAGATTTCTTCTTATAATTGGTTTTAGGAACGACTCTTTTTGTTATTTGTTAGCATTGAATATAAACTACAAAGTGTTATTAAATCTCGATGTATGCGTTATGCATTGAATTACGTTTATTTAATTCCTCTTCATACAATTCTAATGTAACAGAAAAGGCGTTCTTGGAATGCCTTTTTTCTTATTCATCATTCTTCTTCTCTCATGTTTCTTCGTATTATTATTAAATTTCAATAGAGCTCCGGTTGGTATTATCCGCATTTTCGATCTAATTCGCAATTGTTTCCGAGTCTCGAACCGGGCATTGTGGACGTTTGTTCCGCGTTTCGCATAATGGGGAATACACACATACAACACCTCCGCCTCTCGTGAACAGTTCTCTAAGGCCGTTTTGCGCTTTCGTATTTGTATTTACTTTATATATTCTTTTTATATCTGGTGTAAGTTCAGCCTGACTCCGGCTGGATACTATAGGATAGCTTAGGAGGAAGGAGAGGTGCTTGAACTCTATAAATGGTGGCCACAAATTCTTTCCTTCCTTTCCGTCTCCTTCGTGCATTTCTACGCCCGCCGATTGGGGCTCTATCGGTGAAAGAAAATCGCGATACGAAGAAGCGCACGGAAAGGAAGGGCTCGTCTTTAGAAAGGAACTAATTTGAAGTGCACTTGCCGATGCGGAAACTGGAAATTGGAAGTTAAACAAAAAAAAAGAATGACTGAAGCGTCAAGGCTCTCTCCATCCTCTTTTCACTGTTATTAACGTGAGCATAGGCCTCTATTCCTGTGTCCGGTGGTCTTTGCTAGCGTGTGAAATGCATCAGAGGGCAGGTGCATGCGACACTTCCTCTCTTCACCCTACGAAACAAAACATAAATACACAAAAAACATACTTTTTTTTTCTTCAAAAACGAAAATAATTACCTCATGAAATATGCATGATGTGTAGGCAACTAAAGAGCGATAGCGTTTTAATATTTCATTCAAACATAGACCCTTCTTCCGACATCTGTAGAAAATAAAATTACAGCGAGAACGTTTAATTATTAATACTTAACCTAGGTTAAATTTTCTTTGCGTATATCGTATGAAACGACCACAATGAATATCATTCATTTATTTCATTACAGACTGATTATTGTGAAAAGTTTAAAATCTCAGAATTAGTTTTGACTTGAGATAAAAATATAATATTAGCACACAGACATACAATTTATTTGCGTTTTGTTCTATCAGAAATCTTTATATATTTAATCCCTATATGGAGTGAAATTAATTGGCTTGAGAAATTCAAGTTATTTGGATTTAGAATATTTGCTTTCTTTCATAATTTTTTTTTCTCGATGCTAAGAGTTGTACATAGTGAGACAACATGTAAAATATAATGGAAACGTTAATTTAATTTGATTTATGTGACCGTGAGCCACATATAAAACGTTTATTTATAATATCGGTTTATAACTTACGGTCACCGAAGCGTACAAGACTTTACTTAGTCTTACTCTGAAGAAAAGAGGACCGCTGCGCTACCAGAAGTTGTATAATTGGCGTAAGCGACAAACAAATTAAAAACAAACTGAAGATAAAATACGGCCTCGTTAAAAGGCGACGAAAAGAGTGAGAAAGAAAACATAAAACGCGCGAATAAATGCACAATAAGATTAAAGTGCGAGCATCGCGTCGTTGTTATATAACGTTTCGTTAATTTTCACATCTTATTCATACGAAAATCTGTACTGCTTTGGTGTTGCCCATCACGTGTATTTTAGAACGTACATGTGAATTTTAACTAAATTTTCACAGGATTTGTTGCGCAAAAAAATACCGTAAACTATTTATTCCAATCATCAAAATATAGATTTCATACCGTTAAGAATAAAGTTTAGTAAACTATTTAAGAATTTATTTGCAGGTTTGGACGACCTATGCAACGACTAAAATTGATACTTTGTTGTTTGTAAAAAAAATATGTAATTATATAATTGTTGCAATAGATATTATTAGTATTTTTTACATGATATATTTCTGAAAAGTTTATAAAAGTTAAGCAATGGCGTAATGCGTGGATAGGTGACTGAGAATAATAAAATTTGACAAATAAAATTATATTCTGTATATTAGTATACTATTTGTAATTATAGCAACACCTCATATAGTGCGGCTTCGATTAGTGAGGATTCACAGATTGTTTTAAAATTTTAAAACAATTTAAATTTTAATTGACTAAAATAAAAATAAATTCTAAAAACTTACTACATATTTTTTACATATAAATGATTTATTCACTGTCGAGTCGGAAAGACTGCTTTTGTGATATTTATTTTCATGCGGTTTTTAAAGTCCTCTTTCAAATAGTCCAGGATAGTGACGAAACAGTATTATGCGAGTTATATTGCTGTATATGTATTTATGTCTAAGCATTTATTTCAATCTTCTGTATTAATATTTCAAGCGGACACTGATGGTAAAATAATGTTATTTCTTTTGAATACATGTACATTTTCTTATGAAAGTTTTGAAAGTTTAACTCGTTTAAAATTCGTAACACGCTACCACAACAACTTAAAGCTTTTACATAATTAATGCGTACGCTCGTATACTTTAGTATTTTTCTTATATATATTTTTTACTTACCTGTCGACGAAAAAGTGGATTTAAATGAGTGTACGTTGCTATACAAAATATACATTATTTACATTATTGTCAAATATGAAGAAGAAGAATATAGTAAAACCTTTATTTGTGCGGTAGATAGGGACCGCATAAAATAAATTGCAAAAAAAAAATCGAAAGTTTCATAAATTTTTACATAAAACAAATAACTTTGTATAATACATTATAGAAAACTGCAATTAAAAAATACGTCAAAGACTTAAGAAATACATGAGAAAGTGCATCTAAACAAAATAAATAATTAAATTACACATGGAAACATTTTAAAAACATTTCATTTCTCATTGTACATATGGAGAAATTTAAAAAAATCTTCTTGTGATGAATTGGTTCAAAATCAACTAACAGAATCGTTTGAGAAGGCTGTACATATGCACACTGATAGAAAACATTATAATGTACCGCATATAAAAAATCGTACAAAAATAAAATGCCGTAAAAAAGGTGTGCACAAAAACAGATTTTACTGTATATACAAATTAAAAATAATCTAAGCACTAATAAAACTAAATTAAATATAATAGAAATAACATTTGTATGCAACAAACAAAAACATTTTTAGTGATTGAATTATGTTTATGTGCCAAATAAATAATTTTATTTCTTTTAATATCAATCAGTTAATAAAAAAACTTAAAAATTAATATAATATGTACCCAATAGTGTTTAACAAGAAAATAGAAATGACGACATATAATAATTAAATATAAAACTTTTGTAAAACTATTTTTGATCTATTACATAAATTTGAATAAAATTACTTTAATTGTAATCGATAGTTTTATTTGTATGCAAATTACTATAAAAATAGATACTCAAGTTTTTAATCTACTATGTAATAATAGTTGCTTATTAATGTACTTAATGACCTTTTGTAAACAATCATTGATGTAATGTAATCAATATTACCATTGATTATAACATCTGAACATTGTTTGTGTAATATTGATTATATTGATATTATAATATACATGAAATTATTTGATTTCTATTAATATTCAAATAGTAAAGTTCTTTGTAATACCATAGGCTCTGAGCGCCACGCATGACCTTATACTGTTTTCATTGTTAGAGCATGATCGATTATTACATTACTGTTCTCCCCCTTTTTTTCTACTTAGATTTTCCAGAGCGATAGGAAAACAAAAAGTAAAACTGTAGCAAGAGAGAGACGGAGCAATAAATGAAAAATGTGTTTACAGTGTGGAGCACAAAAAACGTAGTCACAATTTTCGGGGGTTCCATAATAATTGCTGGCCATTAGTGTCTACGATGCGATATTATTGTTAAGGGATATACATATATGTATACCTATACGTATATATCCATAGGCGTAAAGGAATAGACCGACCATGTTGGAAATTCCTTATTGATCCTAGGTATATTTCCACATCGCCACAGGCGACGGCTTCTGACCACCACGCGAACACCCCATTTTTCACCTGGCTGCATAAATAGGGCCGCAATAAAATGCCCTTTTCTCATATGTATAAGCTTATTACTATTTCATGAGGCATTCAAGGAGAAACACTCACTAACAAATGCATATTTCTCTCTTTTTCTCGTATTTCATTTTTTTTTCTCTTTTTCTATTATTATTATTTTATTATTGTGTAATTATTAGCATATTTCCATTCACGCATTTTACTTGAAGAAATACTGATTTATGCACTTCTTAATTTAGAACAAAGACTCCCACTTATTTTCATTAGATTTATATGAATTTATTTAATATAAATTTATCGTAATACCAAGACTGCTAAAAACAAATATACAATATATAATAAATTACCAATTTTAATGTAACTAAGGGTCAATTTCTTCAAATTGAAAAAGTTAATCAACGTATATTGCTTTTATTACTTAAATGTAAATATTACGGGTAGACAAATACAACTCTGTTCGACACCAACATTTTTTGTTAAGTAGTAAAAAATATATAAGTGATGATATTGTGGTGATTTTTGTCCGTTAAATTGTGCAAAACTCATATTTCTTAACGGTTTATGTAAGCAAGCTTCAAAAACGTTCGTCGATAGTTGTTTTTGATATTTTTAATATCTCTGCTCATTCACGTGTCGTGTAGTGCGGGTTATTTTTGATAAATGTCTTGATTTCATTACTGTTGTTAATTTCAATATTAAAAATACATATTTTGTAAATTGTGGTCTGCAAACCGTAAACTTTTAAACTTTTATTGTTAAGATGAACAATAAAATAATTCAATTTCAAGTATACATTTATGAAATGATGATAAATAGAAAATAATTCTATAACATTGTATTGACTTTATCGATCATAGCAGCTGCTCTAAAAGAAGAAAGCTAGCCATTGCTCCCGGAAATGCGGATACTTGGATCCCGCAGCTCAACTGAATGGACATGAAGGAACCGCACATCCTTGCATAAATAAGATTTACTGTTTGTCAATGGTAAAGATTTTACTGCCATTACCGGAGAATTGAATTATAAATATTGAGTATAACGATCGACGTAATTAAATGAACATGTATGGTTTACAGTTTATAATAATATATGATTTCTATAGACTCATTGAGATAGAAAAATATTCTTAATTATACGAAAATGTATTTTATTTCACATTTTCCGATGATACTTTTATGAAAATGTATACATTTTTGTAGAAAATTAATAATATTAATATTTATTAGTTACAATGCAACCAAAGGGCTATCGACCTAAGTCTTTCCGCCAATAGAATATTATTAATTCAAAAAAACTCTAAATTTTTAAATTGTTAATTTAACATTTATTGCAACAAGCATAAAATTGAATAAAGTAAACAAAAGTGGAAGATGAAGAAAACATTACTTTCTCCTGCTGTACATCTCAGGAATTTGATTTCCAGTTATTTCTGTTTCAACACTGAAATTCTGTTTAGAAACTTATGAATTTTGTATTTTTAGTTGGTTAACTTCAGTAGTATATTGATGATCTGCGATTCTACTTTGACCGTGAATCTACTGCTATCCTTAACACTGTCATTGTCCATCGACTTGGTTGAAGGTTCATATGTTGAACCTCATTTATTTCACCATCTGTGATGAACGATGGCCCTATTGCTGCATGTACCGAGAGGACTTACAAAGAGCCTGGCTTGACCAGGATTCCGGCGCCCACAAATAGTGGGTAGGGCGACATAACCATTCGGCTATTAGTCGCCCTTTTTTAATATTATAACATTAATCTTGTTGTATATTCTGATTTAGTAATCTGAGAAGCATATACACCTGATTCAATAATAATTTATTATATCATTATTTATTTTTAAATAAATCTAATGAATTTACTTTTATTTTTCAGGTGAGCCACTCCTAGACAATGCTTTCATACAAAGACTGCATGTAAGATTAGTTTTTATGTAATTATTTAAAAAGTTAATGATATCTATTTCATTAATTCATATTATTGTAATTATAATAGGTTACCAATATTTAGTTTCAAATATTTTTAACAAAGCAATTTTTATTAATAGTTGCTTTTTATCTCAAAATCCTAAAATAAATATAGGTATCCCTCGACTTGCGAACTAGTTCCGCTCCAAAGGGTTGTTTGTGAGTCGAATTTCTTGGTTAGTCGGCGTAATTTTGAAAAAAAAAACAAAATATACTTATCTTGTCACACTTTATCATGGTTTTTACTTTTATATATGTTAAATTCCGTATAACTGACCGCATAAATTTGAAAAAATAGATTCAAATAAACAATGATCATGTTATTTTCAATATAAATGCATGAGATTTAGAGTCAAAGATACGTTACCGAATTAAAAAAATAATAATTAATCAGACTTAACTGTAACTTTAATTGTTGTTTAAGTTATGTAGAGATAAAAGTGTCACTTTAATGGAACGTGGCGCATACGTACAGGTTAGTTTCTTAAATTTCATGTACTTTTATTTTCTTTGTACATGTGAACTTGATAGTAAACAAATTCCGGAAGTATCGGAGTGCATCGTGAGTCACGAAGTCATTGTAAAAGCCTTCATGGCCGAGACGTCTGGTTTTCTTTCACATCTCTTCTCGTCTTGCGTTCGTTTTGCTCACCTGCTCACTCCGCCGCGGAGGCTACGAAATTCGAAATAACACCATGGATCTCTCTTACAACCAAAAAAAAGAGAATTAAAAATAAATTGTGAAATATAAAGTGAGACGAGAACAGGACTAGTAAATCACACCCAGCGCATAAAAAAAGATAAGCAAAACGAAGGTGAATGGTTCAGGTTTCAAGTGAAAGAAAACTTGCAAGACTAATAAAGGAACCACAGCAACAACAACAACAAGGAAAAAAAGTATAGCTTACGAACTCCTGTAATGATTATTTATAAATGACCATAATATCCGTGACGTTCACCATAATAATATAAGTGCGATTAATTTCAATGAAAAATCTTATGCAAATTGTTGTTATAGAACAATCACGATAAGGATGAATAAATACATATTAATTCGTTGCACTAAATGGATTTAGATTAATCAAACCCACGTTTTCGCAATTATATTACAAAATAACTAATTTTAAACACTGTTGTTAATTGAAGTCTTACAAAAATCAAATACAACAATACCTCGCATAGAGGGATTTCGATCAGTGCGGATTCACTATAGTACGGTTTGAAAGTTTCAAAATAAACTTTTAATTATTTTTTATACCTAAATCAATGTTTTTTTTCTCATTACAGTATTTTTTTGTGCTGTTTATTTATTTGTGATTTTATAGTTTCAAAACTTGCGGGATATTGGCTAAACCGATTACCCGTACTATGCGAGGTATTGCTGTACTTCATTAACAAAACCGATGAATTGAATACATGAGAAGAGCTTGTAAATAAACGAAGAGAACAAGCAGCTTTCTATTCATTTTTTTCTCTTCCTAGTTTACAAAATTACACGAATTACACGAAATAGAAACACGTTGTCGAGAAAATTACATAAACGAAGCAGCGCCCGTAATCGCTGAATCAATATTATGCAATCGTACACTACTTATTAGCAAAGTTGAACGTGTAAATACCGTAAAAACTATTAGAGTTTAGAGGCGAAGAGGCTCCAAGGAACTTTGTAAAGTAATTAAAATGATTCATGTATATAATTAGTTTGTCAATTTTAATTAATAAAATTCAATGAACTTTGTATACATATATGTTCGCATTATTATGGAAAATAAATTATAAAGAGCAACGACTGAATAATTGCTAAATCGCAATTGCAAATGAATACGTTTTTCCAAAGTTAATCGAAAAAATAAACAGCGACAATCGTAATAACAATATTGTCAAAGTACGTAGTTACGTGAATCATATGCAAACAGTCCGATTCAATTGATTCCAGTTCAATTAAGCGCATCGAATGATGGATGGTGTGCATCCATTGAAATGGGTTTATATAATAACGAATAATTGCGAGATGATGGAATTTTGCAATGCAAAACCGCTGACTGGCTGAGTGCGAGACCAGTCATCGTTAATTGGGTCATTCTTTGCTAATTCCAATAATAATAATACCATTTAAATCAAATCGAAGAAAAATATGGAGAGAAGCAATTTATTGGTGCAAATAGAAAGCTCGAGATTGTGCTTCGATGTAATGTACCGTTCACTTGTTGATTTTGATTTGTTTGCGATTTAATTGGGTGTTGTTATAGCAATTAGTCGATTACAATTATAATTTATAATAAAGTTTTTTTTAGGTTTTTCTAAATTTTTCTCAATATAAATTTATTTTGTTTGCGTTATATATAATACTCGTAGTTACCCAAATAAATTGTGATAAAAGTAAATAATTATTTTTTATTTATCTATTAAAGCTAAATTGTTGGATCAATTATGTTGATAAAACAACAAATATAAAAAAATATAAAATCAAATTCATAGTAACCATATTCCATTACGTCCATGTATTATTAATTACTTGTTTTTTGACTTTACACATATCTAGATACATATTTTTAGTACATATATGTACTTTTAAAGATAGTGCAGTGACTTTTTAGGAATTGCTATCAATTTTCCGGTTAGTTACTACTGTTTGAGATCTCTCTTTCTGAGCACCAACGATATTAAATGAAACACCTAGTTATGTCACAAAGTTTCAAAATTTTATAAAACTGTTTTATTTTTAAATATAAGTACTACTTACTTCTGAATATATTATTTTATACTTCATGAAACTCCATAAAAAATATCGAATGTCCTAATATTTAATAAAAGTTTATAACTAATATATCAACATTAGTATAGAATATGTAAAATTTTCCTCATAATCTGATCACAACAAAATTAGTTAAGAAATCGATATCTAGAAATTATCAGCGCAACCTGTTTTTGTGTGTGGTTCTTTTATATGCAATTGTTTTTATGCGGTTTATGAAATAAAACCAATTCCAACGGCGTTTTCACCATTGTAATGTTTTCTATCAGTGTGCATATGTACAGCCAAGAAGATGCGCATTTTGGATTACCACGAGTAGCAGTGAATTATGTATGTGCATTTTGAAAATTTCTCCATATGTACAATCTATTCGGTCCCTATCTACCGCACAAAAATAGGTTTTACTATACTCAGATTGGACATTTTGAATATATAGAGAGAATAATTGAAGTTATTGACCTGTAACTAAATTAAGATATCTTAATTAATGAACTCATTGTGTATTAGGAAAAACAAATTCAGGAAATTAACCTTTCTTTAAAGCAGGTTCTAAATCCAAATATATATTTAAACCGTATATAGATTTAAAACAATGCATTCTCAATTTACTATATAAGCTTATTAGATATAAATGAGAAGAAAATTAAAAAAAAAGTTAATTATTATAGCCACATAAAATTAGAAATTATTTGTTAGTAGAATAACATAAACTATCAAATAGATAAATTATTAATTGAAGATGCTAAATTAGAAGGAAACAATTATTTTTTTGAAAATATTAGAAGAAATATTTTTTTTTTATACCAGTTACATCTAAACAAATATAAAATATATGATTATATAATCTATTACCTTTTGACTTACTATTATATTTATATCAATAATACAATTAGTGTCCTTTTATATAATATACAATATTTTCTATACCTTCAAGAGATATATAATTGTTTATAACAGCTTAGATAATATAGTTACATAAGAAATTATAGACCTAAATTATTATAAGTGATAATTAAGTTATATAGAGTAATTAAATTGTTGTGATAAAAGCAAGTGGAAGTGCTTTAAGCAAGGCAGCCTTCCTTTTGAACTGGTTATTGGTTTCTTAATGGCCTCCTTTTACAAATAACCCAAAAATAGATTAACACTAAGTGTCATTAACATGTTCTAATGTCCTGTAGATATTGCTATTAAGTCGAATACCAAAGACAATATGCTTATACGTCGCGTGACTTGTATACATATGTATATGCAAAGCTCGTGTCAGTTTTATTTCCTTTTTGCCTCGATTCTTTATTCATGCTTCGCTTTGCTTCGTGTTGTTTCTCTTCTCATTCACTATTAATCTAGACACGGTGGAGCAAAAAAATATACATAGAAAATAAATAGTATAACGAAATCACGGCAAATCGAATCGAGATTGGATGTCGTCGTCTTACAAACTAGGTCAAACGAGAAGCGGCGACCTTCATCCGCGCAAAATTAATCTTTCGCACGATTTCAACATACGTGAAGATTTCAATTACAAATACAGTTTCAGTGCAATCAATATACCCATATTTTTACTTGAACCGATGCAACTGAATTAAGTATTTGTAGTTTTAAAATGTTCGACTCCTTTGGCAAAGCTAGATATTTGAATTACAGGAATATCAGGAACAGGAATTTTGTGTTTTTAGTATCTTTTATTTAATTTTACATAAAATATCGATTTTTCAGAACATTTATATGCATAATTTATTTGCATAATTCATATTGTTTTCTACCATTATTAATTTCTTCAGTAAATTCAATAGACATTTATTCAAGTATTACAGACATCTTTAAATTTTAATGGTATAATTACTTTATCAAAATTACAAATGTAGGTTTCTAATTGTTAAACATGTAATAGTAAACCAATGGATGTAACAGAGTTACATGAACCTACGTTAAAATGAAGGTGTACTTACATCAATCACCTGGGAACATCCTTTCTTTCACTGTTTAAAGGTTTCGACTCGAAATTTAAATTTATTTTTATACGCCTTGGGAAACTATTGCACAACACAATGAAGAGTGCAATTGAATTTGGTATACTTTCTCCCGATTGAATATCTCTGTTTACTTAATACGTTTACATTTAATTAAAATGAAGCATCAGATAAATCCACAAATTACATAAACAAACGAGTCATGCATATTAGCCTTTAAAGACACAAATTATATAAACGAGTAGGTCATAAGTATTAGATTCTAATACTATACTTATTTTCAAGTTCAAATTAGCAAATTTCTTTTCCAGAATTCATATTGTTTGCAAGAAAATTATAATCAATTAATTTGAAAGTGAAACAATAACAAGGAAGGAAACTTGTATGCAATCTTAATTTTAAATTATCTATGGTGAGAATTCTATTTATAAAATAGAATCTACGTATCCTTCGTCTGGTTAGATCGTAATTAAGATATCTTTAGAATAGAACAAAGCGTATGCTATTTATCAAAAAATTTAAGAAAATGCCCTCGTGTTATTTCCGGAAAAATATAAAATGCATGAGTTGCGTATAAATGGTTTTAAACGATTAATTGTATTCGATTAATATAATTATTTAGTTTCTTTTAAATGTATTTTGTCCATAAAATTAATTACTGTTTAGAATAGTTAGAGTGTATTTGGTAATTAAGATATACCATATAAAGAGAGGAGAAATTGTGAAAGAAAATAGTGAAATAAAACATGTTAAACTTGACTTTGCTATTAGCTTTAAACGTTGCAAGTAATCATCTTTTACTTCCTGAGATCATAAATCCTCTACAAAAAGAGACGTTGGGATGTGCTAAAGAAATTGTTGATAAGTATGATGTATTAAGATCGATATTTGTCTTCTCGTACGATGGAATACTGGTGGATAGTTTGGCCCAAATAGCTAGTAAGTCAAGTGTTCGCATTTCCAATACTAAACTTGATTTATCAGCGATGAAAATCCCGAAGCAATCTCAGTTCATCATGATTGTCATAGATGAAATTTCCTATTTGTGGCATTACTTTGAATCGCTTCATCTATCTTTGGGTTTCAATGCGGTTGCAAAGTACTTTATAATCTACACGGGCGATGAAGATATAAACGATCTCTTCAAAGTTATAATGGAATATTTCGCTTTGAGGACAGTAGTGATGGATAAGTACAATAACATATACATAACAGAACCTTTCGAGAAAACGTGCGGCAGAAGCAAGGCCATGTTATTGTCAAATTGTAAGCTGGTGAAGATGCGGGAGATTGATAAGGTCTTTAGGTACAGAATGGGCTCATGGTTCGGGTGTCGCGTGAAGGCTCTGGCCTTAGTAATGCCTCCATACGTGATCGATGTAAACGAAGACAAGTCGCCCGGTTTCGAGGTCGAGATTTTCCGGATGGCCGCGAAAAAGTTTAATTTTACAATTGAATACGTTGAGCACAACTTCACGCAATGGGGGTTCAAAGTCGATGGTAACTACACGATGCTCGGGCAAGCATTGTACGAGAAAAGAGGTGATGTACTCTTTGGGATGTTAAACATGAACGACACATACTTAGGAGACTTCAGCGGATGCGTTCCATACCTAGACGGTGATTATGCCTTTTACGTGCCTACAGCTCAAATCATATCACCGTGGAAGAAACTTGTAACAGTTTTAAGAACGGGATATTGGGTGGCAATTATCGCTAGTTTCATTGTTGTGAACATCATCATCTACTGTATGAGTAAAGTCAAGAAAGAGAAAATTGACAAAATAAACATATATGCGGTGCTGTTCATGCAGTCCATCAAACTACCCAAATCTCAAATCATCAAGTACATACTGGTCCTATGGTCTCTAATATCATTCATACTTAAATCGAGCTATGAAAGTGGCCTAATATCGCTTCTAACCAAACCTGCATTCGAATCTCAGATCGAATCAATAGAAGACATCATCAAATCTGGTTTGACGATCGCAGGCCAATCGAGCATGAAGGAATTATTCTCGGAAAGTCGGAATATTTACAATAAGAAAGCGTACGAAAAATGGATCGATTGTCCTTTAGGAATTATGTGCGTTAATTTAACTGCGACGAAACGAACCGTGGCTTCTTTCTCGAATACCAGAAACGTGAGGTACTACATGAAATCATTCCTGGATAAGTATGGTATGCCCAAGATCTATCAGTTACCAATCCACACGAAGACGTTTATGTGGATGGTTATGAGAAAGGGATTCCCGCTTGTGCACCAGATGAATTATTTAATTTTGTACTTGAGGCAGAGCGGTCTTCTCGCCAAATTTAGCAAAGACATCTATTACAGGGACCACAGTGTGCAATTCAATATCAATGCGAAAATTCCAATTAGCTTGGAGCACTTTTTCTTACCATTCTCCATTTATTTCTTAGGCCTCGCATTTGCGAGTATAGCCTTCATCTTTGAAATAGTCATAGCTAGAAAGCAAACAATAATTTACAAGAATTAACACGTAATCTAAGCCTTTATTATGTAATTATTGGGTATTTCATATTTGTTATATTTTTTAAAGGATTTGCTTATAAATTAGCTTATAATCTTTCATTTACATACATAATAAGTAAGAAATTCAATCATATGTAATATTGTTGAATATAATTAATTAGAACCTACACTATTAATATATTTTTAAATAAAATTTAATTTATAGCATTTGCTTTGCTCTATGAATGCACGAGGTTTTCAAATATATATTCTAGATAAATAACTAATTTTGTATTTGTTTCTGGATGAATGTTTCAATAAATATAATTAATAATGTGTTAATAAAAATATAATAATAGAAATAAACATAATTTACATAAATTGCAAACATGCTCCAACATACAAATAATAGTTTTGCCCTTTCCGAATATATTTCATCATTTGACAATATTAGTTCAGTAAATCGTATTTTTTTGTTATGATTTAGTTTAACTTTGAATGATTACATGCTTGCTCGATTTGCTGACCCCTGGTAAACAGAAAATTGGGAGCATAAGTCCGAATTGCTTTCACTTATTCAATTTCCAAACATAATTCGTTTTATTTGCATTGCGTTTCAATAAAATACCATTCCCGTATCGAAGAGTTGCTCAGATATTCTTGAGAACTAACATGTTTAAGAAGTTATTAGTATTTCTGACAGTTGCAGCAAACTCTCATGAGTTTAACATAAGTCGACAGGGCGACGATCTATCGCATCTGGAACATTGCATTTATAAGTTTATAAATACATTTCCAAACTTGAGGACTCTCTTCATGTACAACAAAGCCGATGCCGTATCGAAGATCCTGCACGATACGCATCAACCATTCGTTGTGATCAACATGAGAATTGGCTTGGAAGATTTACACAGACTTAACGTGTACAATTCTTATATATTTTCTAGTGATAATGTACAGTTGATTGAGAGCTTTTTATCCAAATATTACACGACCAGATACTACAATCCAGAAGCCTTGACGTTAATTGCATTCAGAGGAAATAACTTGCAAAAACTCTTTGAACAGCTCTGGAAGTTTTACTTGATAAACGTCATCGTGGTAACTAGAGATTCTAAACTATACACTTATAAACCCATATCTGTAGGTAACTGCACGGCATCTCGACCAATCTCCCTAGGAAATTGCTTATCATATAATATGAGTAAAATGGAATTAGAAAGTAGAAATTTGTACTTTACGAATTGCAAATTTAGAATTTATGCAAACGTATTTCCACCTTATGTTGATAAGAAAGGTTACAAGATGAATACTGGATTTGAAATGATGGTTTTGAAGGAGATCGTTCATAGATTAAGATTGGATTATAAGTACATGAGTCACAATTACACTTTCTGGGGTAATAAAATAAATGAAGGTAATTATACAATGATGCTGGATGAGCTGTATCGAAAGAAAGCGGAAATTATCTTGGGTGGAATTAATTTCTCGAAGGGCCTCAGCCGAGATTTCGATCCGACTTTGGTTCATTGCTATTCCCCTTTCTCGTTCTTCGTGCCTTTAGCTAAACCTACTAAACCTTGGAAGAATATATTCCACATCTTCGATGGATATACTTGGATTTGTACGTTCCTTTCACTTGCTTTAACTACTGGTCTATGGTACCATTGGAAAGGAAGCAACGATTTAGTATCTGAATTACTTTATTTCGTAAATATATTGGTGTCCGCCGTTCCAGTTAAACCAAAAGAGATGAAATTGAAGATTATTTTTATAGTGTGGGCGTTTTGTTGCTTGATAATCATTTTATTTTATCAAAGTCCGATGGTGGCTTTCTTGACGAAACCAAATTATGAGTATCAAATAGCGACTATCGAGGACTTGGTTGAAAGCAATTTAGAATTGGGTGGATTCAGCGAACTCCAAGGATTCTTTAACACAGATAACGATATCTTCCAGACAATATACAGACGTTGGATAAACTGTCCGATGGATGGGATATATTGCATGGGAAGACTTTTTGATGATGAGGATTTTGCTTTTATAATGAATACCAGATCTATGAATTACTTCCAATATAAAAACAAAAACCATAGGGTATTCAAGGTCAAGAAACACAGGATTTTGCTTATCGGTACCATGTACATGCAGAAAGGCTCTCCGTTTCTGATGAGATTCAATGCATTAATTGTAAGATTACATCAAAGCGGATTGATTTACAAATGGGATAAATATGATAATATAAAGTTTAACACTTCACCTGACCTTGAAAATAAACCTTTAAAATTTGACCACTTTTTAGGTGCTATAGCAATTTATTGTATTGGAGTTGGTTTATCATTCATCAGTTTTACTTGTGAACTAATCATTACTAAACTTTAAAAGTATTAAAAATATATATGTATTTAAAGAATAATAGGAATAAAGAAAACATTAAAAGGACATATCTATATTTTTGTTTTATTTCAATGACTTAAAATAATTATTTTACATTTTTTTACCAAATGTGATTTCTAATATAAAGCAGCTACTTGCCAGGAATATTCCTACGTAGTAAATATACATTGCTGATTTCAGGTTCTTAAATTTAATAACTCGTCTGGTTGTGAAGCGTTGACGTTTTGCTGTTGAAAATGTTTTAATAGTTTCCCTACTCCATTTATCGTATAATCCGTATTCGTTACTAATGTTGACAATCCATGAAAACATTTTGTTTAGGTAAAAGCCCTTTCTAATAACAATTCTGATATCGTAAGTGTATTTCCAAGAACTAAAGATATCCACTAAACTCTCGCCGTTTTCATCATAATGTCCTTTGTAATAAAATGAGGCATGATGAACATCATCTATTATCGAAATATCTTTTCTCTTTATTAACCTTCTCATGCAACTGCCATCCAATTTGCAAGGAGTCCAAGAATTAACTAATGTACTCCTGTTGATTAGATGTTTGTAATAAGTATTTCCAGCCAAACCTAAATCTGATTTATTTAATTCTTCGTAATTATTTATCTGCTTCATGTATCGGGGAATCGTCATAGAATTTATCATCTTTGTGTTAAAACTGACGTCAAGAAGGAACGAAAATATGACCCAAAATATGAATATAAAGTTATGTAAAAAATATTTGGGCGGTCTTACTGCTTGATTGACTAGAATCGCAAATAGTTTATACCCATAACTTGTACGTACTTTCTTCAGGAATCCAATAACAGTAACGGTAATTCCTGTTGTTACAAATGCAGCAATTAGCATAGCCCAAACGTTCATCTTGAAAGTATTAATCACATTCCTCCAAGAACTTAACATTGGTTTAGCAGGCAAGAAACTTCTTATAGTTGAGTAGAAATAGGAATCCGAGTAATCGAACTCTTCAAATGTGGCTTTTGGAGGTACCATACCAAACATTAAATCAGATTTTCCATCCAGCAACATTCGAAATAATCCAGTAAAGCTTCCGTTCTCAATTTTGTTGCCCCATTCGCTGTAATTATGTTTTATATAAATTAGTGAATAATTCCTTAATTTCATTGCAAATTGATGAAATTTGATCTCCATTCCTGGATTAGTTACATCCATTGGATTTATAACGTAAGGCGGTACATATAGAGTTAAGGCTCTTATTTTACATCCATATAAATTTTTCAATTGTTCGTTGAAAATCAATTTAATTTTATGCAAGTTCTTTTTCGCGCAACTAAACAATTCATGTTTTACCTTCGGATGGTCGCATCCCAATTGAAATGGTTCGTAGTTATAAATCATATTAAACTTATCAAGTATAACGACTTTTATTATGCTATTCTTGAACAGAAAATCGAAAATGTCATCTAAATCTTCCGATCCTAAGTATATAATAAAATGTGAAGTCTCCGATTTAAATCTAGGAATGCCATATACAGTTTTAAGATCATTTATGTTATAGGTGATTACAGTAACAAAATTCTGATGTGTTTGCTCCAAATTATATCCAAACGTTAGTAATCTACCGTTATAGGTAATATATTTAAAAATATTTTGAATAAGTAGAGAGTTGTCATTGAAGAAAAGCGTCGATGAGAAATTTTTCTTAATTTCAATGATTTCTTTAGCACAATGGACTGTATCTATTTCAGCTTCTGTTAGTAAACTTGCTTTCATGCAGAAGTTGCTTGCATTAAGCAATGTTAAGCTTGTTAAATATTCCATAACTGCGAGGGATTAGGTTACTGTTAGTCTCTTTTATATTGCTTATATATACAAGCATACAATACAGTATATATACAATACAGTAATCAACACTTTTTCTGATTGAAAATATGTTTATTATTCACGAGATACTCGCATAACAAAACGATACAGGAAATCGAAACGCCGATTAAGTAGAAGATTGTTGCGCCGAAAATGTGATTCAATTTTAATGTTTTTGCGTGTATATCGCTGTAATCGCTGTTGGAAATCTTTACATTGTCGTATTTGTCCCACTTGAAGATTAAACCGCTCTGGAAAAGGTTGATCACAAGCTCGTTCATTCTTTTCAAAAATGGAGATCCACGGTGTAAATACATTGTTGTGAACATACTGATCATGTGATCCTTAATTGGTACAGCTTTCAAATTTCGATTTTTGAACAAGTTATAATTCATTGAACGAGAATTTCGCATATAAGCGAATTTCTGTTGAACAAAAAGACGACTGTTACAATCTCCTCCCATAAAGGAGCAATTCTCCCATCGGTTATAGATAGTCTTGTAAATGTAGTTTTCGGATTGGAAGAACTGTCTTAGTTCGGAATAACCGCCCACTCCAATCTTTGAATCGATTATATCTTGAAGAGTTTCAATTTGATACTCGAAACTTGGTTTTGATAATACTGCAACCATTGGCGTTTGATAAGATAATGTAATTATCAAGGAAAAGAATGCCCACATAGAAAATATTGCCTTCAGTTTCCAATTGGAAGGTTGGCTGGGTGCAGCGGATACTAGCATGTTGATCAAATAGAATAATTCATATAAAACATCTTTCGGTTGTTTCACATAAGTCCAAACTGCAAATGTAAACAGGATGGAACTGAAAGTGCACAACCAAACCGTCAAATCGAATATATAGAATATATTCTTCCAAGGTTTCTGTGGTTTTGCTATTGGTACGTAAAATACCATATTGGCAAAGCAGTGGATGAAAGTCGCGTCGAAATCTTCGATTAAATCTATATCGAATGGTGCAATACCCACCATGATTTCGCCTTCTCTATTATATATTTTATTCAATATCATGGTGTAAGTTCCATTTGGTAGTTTACTTCCCCAAAAATGGTAGTTATGTTTAACGTATACGTAATCTAATCGTAATCTGCTAACTATTTCCTTTAATACCATCATTTCAAAGCCACTATTCTCTTCGTATCCTCTAGCATCCACAAACGGGGGTAAAACGTTTGCATAAATTCTGAATCTGCAATTTTCAAAGTACAAATTGTTACTCTCCAGAGGCATGTCAATGTGTAGATTTACGTTACGACATAAGCCAATGAACGAAGGCTCTGATTCCGAGCAGTTACCTTTCGATATTGGATAGTACGTGTACATATTGGTATTTCTAGAAATAACCAAAACGTTGGTCAAGTAGAACTTCCAGAGCATCTTGAACATCTCGTCAATCCTACCTTCGTGACCTGAGAAGACTATCAGAGTCATGGCGTCTGCTTTGAAGTACCTAGTCTTGTAAAACTGCTCAAGGAAAGTCTCCATCGGTTTCACTCTATTTGTTGAAAAGACATACGAATTATATACACCCAGATTATGGAGGTAGAGATGCGCATTTTTAAAATTTAACACGTTGAATGCGATATTGCTATGATACAGTGTGTTGGATATAAACTCTGGCTCATCGTACATGAAGAGAGATCTGTCTGCAGGAAATCCTGCAATTATTCCAGACACGCATTCGTTTAAATCACTATCACTAAAACCCACACTGATATTGAACGATCGTGTCTCGAGGAACAGTAACAGCATTAAGACGTTTCGGAACGTTGACATTGTGTTTCTAAAGTGAAAGTAAACTTGAACACAGAAACTGTGTTTTTTTCGCCGCTACGCAAACACACAATGTTTACTCATTAAATATTGTTTTTAAGGGCAAAAAGGTGGATATGATTAATAATTTAAGGTTTCGTTTAAGATAATTACAAGTTAAATAGATTAAATCATATAGGCATATGTATTGAATATTCGACTCAGAAGCAAATTAACGTCAAGACGTTGGCGATTAAGTAGAGAATGATGGCGCCTGTGATACGTCCTAATTCCAGTAAATTAACTGGATTTGATATACTACTTATTTTTGTTGGTATCGGAAATTAGCTATAATTCTATTTGAACGGTTTTCCTTTGGTTTTACTTCTTTGTTTCTTATTTTTTATATATTTATTTCTACATACAATGTTTTACAATACTTTACATTTTATTGTGATTTATTATGTTCTAGTAGTCTTTTATAATGTCATTCTCTCTTCTTATTTCCTCTGGAATTTTGATGTAATCTATATTACCACGCGCTGGTGGACTTCATCATATAAGTTTCGTTTTATTTCGTAATAAAATATTTTTAGTATTCATTCTTTATTCAATATCAAGAGATATTTTGTACATAATACCAATATGTGATATATCAGTTCCATTGAATTATACAACAATACCTTTTATAGTATGGCATCGACCAGTCTAGATTCTCAATAGTCCGGTTTGAAAATTTCTCCGATTAACCGCACTATGCGAGGTATTGGTGTATTTATATTAAATAAATTTCTCGATATGGCACACTTTCGTCGAGGAATTGCGATATGTCTCATCTCGAAGCATATTTCCATTGGCTAATTGCGCTTTCGACATGTTAACTACGTAATCGATCGCAGGAATGCAATAAATCTGATGCACCGTATTGTCGATCGTTGATATACCTTTTTTATATTTATAAATTGTGTAAATAAATAACGCAGACACGACGCTTCGCACGCTACGGAAAATTATCAAACCATGTAGGTAGAACCAATTAATATCCTATCTGACATTGAATTTGCGTGTCACCAATTTTGTTCTTTTAGTAATAAATAATAATAGTTCTTTTTTATTATAGAAAAATACTGCGGGTTTTGCATTTTTCTTTATTAATAATTCTTTACTGTTATTTTTAGTTATTTTTTTATTTCATTTGTCTGTTATAGGGTTTCTAGTAATATAGATATCTTTTATATAAAACGGTGTCTTTTAACATAATTTTGCTGTGATACTCAATCTTCTTATATTAATATTACATGTTTTAAAGTCTTCAAGTTTGAAAGAGTCTCTAGTTTTTGTCATCTCCAAATGGACACTTTAAAGTTCAAAATTTATTGCTAATTGTTACATTTTTGTTACATTATTAGTATTTAATATACATTTTTAGTAAAATGTCATAAGCAAATTATCAATACTTTTAGCAATCAGGTTGCAGCACAAATACAAATAAATAGGTTTGCATTGAAACTGTTGCTGATCGATCAGTTTCGGAAGAAATAAAAGAAAGTTGGCATACCCGGAAAATCACTAGTTTGTAATATTTTTGAGAACTATCAGATATAACTTGTTTTTAAGGCATTTTGGTATTTGGTGTACATAAAATCTGGGAACCTTTAATATAAAACTTAAAATACCTCATACATTATCACAATCAAAATAACATGAAGTATACATTCGTTAATATTTTTTTATTACAGCAATTTTATGAACATTCGAGAGTTCGGTCGAGTTCGTCGTGGGGAGCGCACGTGTTTTGTGTGCTCTCCCGATACTCGTTCGATTTTTGGTTTGATGGCGTCTTCGGTGAGAGGTTGTCGTGTTGGGGATGACATCTTGGTGGAGAGGCAGTATTCCTGTGATACAATGATAAGGTGAAGACACCGGTAAACTTCATTAAAACCATAATTAAAGAACGCAAATCAACAAAAACTTATCTTCCGTTAAAAACCGGGCTCGAACGTCGACGCTATCAGTTACCACTTTTTGTAAGGAGTAAACCTTCTCAAAAATCTGAAACCCAAAGTGTTATCCTACCGTGCTGAAGGTGCATGGCCCTGCAATAGTGGGTCTTGAACGGTGGCCTCCGGATACCTGGTGACCTCCGGTTGTAAATATTACCTTGCTGTGGTAAGCCGGCTCTGCTGCAGTTAACATTTTTCGAGCCTACTCGTGGGATTCAAATGAATAACTAAAGAAAAAACCAAGTGAGTTCCACCTCCAAAAAAACGGGAAAAATTAGTGATTTGGAGACGGTGGTATTACAACC